>NC_000074.6:19930628-20157550 GCF_000001635.26 Mus musculus
TAGAACGTGTCCAACTCTCTCAAGAAGAAAGGAAAGGGAAGCTACTTGAGAGGTAGTGCAGAGAGAAACAGAGAGAGGAGGCATTTTTACCCAGACAGTTTTAGAGAGATTCATTGAAGAGAGAACCAGCAAGACACGGGTGAAGGCAGAATGAACCAGAGAATATGAAGGAGTCAGAAGATTAGAAAAAAATTGCTAGTTAGTTTGAGGTCAAGCAGAACAAAAAACATCAGAGGCCAAGAGAGAATCCAGACTGAATCAGTTAGCATGGGGAGCAGCTTTGAGCTAGAACACCTGAGTTGAACCAGTCAGCCAGAGATGAAAAAGAACCAGAAATAACGGTGTGCTTATTCAGCAGTAAGTATGAGAGGCAGAAAATATTCTAGGCCTATGCTAAGTTTCACAGAGGCTAGAAGCTTCCAGGACTAGGTCTAGGTTATCACTCAGATGGAGGTAGTAAGCATCAAAGATTACAATTACACCTAGTGCATAAAAGTTACTTTGACATAGAGCTAATAGGTGAGATTTTGGAAGGCATATATAGAATCCATCCATGGAACTCAGCAATTCCCCTCTGCTGTAGGTAGTGACATACTTGATTCATGCATTTTACAATTCAGCTCCACTGTTCTGATATCCCAGGTATCTAATTGACAACTGTGAAGGATCATTCATTGGGGAAGGGTTAGTGTAGTGCAGAAGAGAGAGGTTCCTTTTGTTTTCAGAGCACCTCACTGCCCTATTCACCTCATCTGGCTGGAATTCAAAATTCAGGTCATAAAGACAGGAGAGGACACATTTTGTCCTTTCTTTTTATGTCTTTCCATTTTGTAGAGAATGATGATGTGAGGTAGCAAAGAGCAGAAGATAAAAGCATAACACTAAGCAGGTCCCCATCAAAGATTTCTAGATACTCTGGGCCTTTTACTCATCATGCAGAAAGGAAGCAGAGGTTGCTAAATATCAGATAGTGTCCTTAGTGATGAAGTTGGTCTGAATACAGAAACATTTTGGGGACTATAAATCAAGATTCTGACATTAGCAGACAGGTGATAAAATGAATAAAATCAGTGAAACTTTAAATCAAAAGTAACATTGCCAATTTTCCTTATAGGTGCGAGGAAATAAACCACCTATTTTCCGTACCTTTCCTCGGAAGCATAGAATTCATGTGCTTGAGGCTCCTGGTGACATTGAGCCAACTCATTCCACCTGTGCTACTGACAGCAGGGCTCCTGCTGATGCTGAGCCAAATTCTTCCACCTGTGCTGCTGTCAATGGGGCTCCTGCTGGTGTTGAGCCAACTACTTCTTCCCAGTGTGCTCCTGACTGTGAAGATCCTGCAGTCATTGAGCCAACTCATTCCACCTGTGCTGCTGACAGCAGGGCTCCTGCTGATGCTGAGCCAAATTCTTCCACCTGTGCTGCTGTCAATGGGGCTCCTGCTGATGTTGAGCCAACTACTTCACAACTTGTTCCTGACAGTGGTGCTCCTGCTGATGTTGAGCCAACTACATCCCATTGTGCTCCTGACTGTGAGGATCCTGCAGTCATTGAGCCAACTCATTCCACCTGTGCTGCTGACAGCAGGGCTCCTGCTGATGCTGAGCCAAATTCTTCCACCTGTGCTGATGTCAATGGGGCTCCTGCTGATGATGAGCCAAATTCTTCCACCTGTGCTGCTGTCAATGGGGCTCCTGCTGATGATGAGCCAACTACTTCCCAGTGTGTTCCTGACTGTGAGGATCCTGCAGTCATTGAGCCAACTCATTCCACCTGTGCTGCTGACAGCAGAGCTCCTGCTGATGCTGAGCCAAATTCTTCCACCTGTGCTGCTGTCAATGGGGCTGCAGCTGATGCTGAGCCAACTACTTCTTCCCAGTGTGCTCCTGACTGTGAGGATCCTGCAGTCATTGAGCCAACTCATTCCACCTGTGCTGCTGACAGCAGGGCTCCTGCTGATGCTGAGCCAAATTCTTCCACCTGTGCTGCTGTCAATGGGGCTCCTGCTGATGTTGAGCCAACTACTTCACAACTTGTTCCTGACAGTGGTGCTCCTGCTGATGTTGAGCCAACTACTTCCCAGTGTGCTCCTGACTGTGATGATCCTGCAGTCATTGAGCCAACTCATTCCAACTGTGCTGCTGACAGCAGGGCTCCTGCTGATGCTGAGCCAAATTCTTCCACCTGTGCTGCTGTCAATGGGGCTACTGCTGATGTTGAGCCAACTACTTCACAACTTGTTCCTGTCAGTGGTGCTCCTGCTGATGTTGATCCAACTACTTCCCAGTGTGCTCCTGACTGTGAGGATCCTGCAGTCATTGAGCCAACTCATTCCACCTGTGCTGCTGACAGCAGGGCTCCTGCTCACATAGAACCAACTCCTTCACAACTTGCTCCTGACAGGGGTGCTCCTGCTGATGTTGAGCCGACTCATTCCACCTGTGCTGCTGACACCAGGATTCCTGCTGACATAGAACCAAGTCCTTCACAATGTGCTCCTGACAGTCCTGCTCCTTCTGATATTGGTAAAATTCCTTCCCCATGTCCTTCTGACAGTTCTGAATCTGATGAAAAATATGACTCAGAAACAGGTAGTGACATTGGGTTGGACTTCATAACTGATTCAGATTTTTACATGGAGCATGCAAGGGCCACACCCCATTGTGACCCAGAGCCTACTCCTGGTACCTGCACTTGATGTTCCTTAGATTCCATTCAAAGAACTGACCTGGATATGGCAGTCTCTACATGGTCCAACCTTTTATGTCAGCTCCAAACTTTGTCTCTGTAACTCCTTCCATGGGTGTTTTGTTCCCACTTCTAAGGAGGGGCATAGTGTCCACACTTCAGTCTTCATTTTTCTTGAGTTTCATGTGTTTAGCAAATTGTATCTTATATCTTGGGTATCCTAGGTTTGGGGCTAATATCCACTTATCAGTGAGTACATATTGTGTGAGTTCCTTTGTGAATGTGTTACCTCACTCAGGATGATGCCCTCCAGGTCCATCCATTTGCCTAGGAATTTCATAAATTCATTCTTTTTAATAGCTGAGTAGTACTCCATTGTGTAGATGTACCACATTTTCTGTATCCATTCCTCTGTTGAGGGGCATCTGGGTTCCTTCCAGCTTCTGGCTATTATAAATAAGGCTGCTATGAACATAGTGGAGCATGTGTCCCAGACAAAGTTTGGAGCTGAGATGAAAGGATGGACCATGTAGAGACTGCCATATCCAGGGATCCACCCCATAATCAGCATGCAAACGCTGACACCATTGCATACACTAGCAAGATATTATCGAAAGGACCCAGATGTAGCTGTCTCTTGTGAGACTATGCTGGAGCCTAGCAAACACAGAAGTGGATGCTCACAGCTCCCAATGGAGGAGCTAGAGAATGTACCCAAGGAGCTAAAGGGATCTGCAACCCTATAGGTGGAACAACATTATGAACTAACCAGTACCCCGGAGCTCTTGACTCTAGCTGCATATGTATCAAAAGATGGCCTAGTCGGCCATCCCTGGAAAGAGAGGCCCATTGGACACGCACTTTATATGCCCCAGTACAGGGGAACGCCAGGGCCAAAAAGGGGGAGTGGGTGGGTAGGGGAGTGGGGGTGGGTGGCTATGGGGGACTTTTGGTATAGCATTGGAAATGTAAATGAGCTAAATACCTAAAAAAAATTGGACAAAAAAAAGAAAGAACTGCCCTGAATGTTCTGACACTGCTTGGAGCATAAGACAAGTATGCTATTCTTTCTTCAGGTGAGGAACCCAGTCCTGTTGCTGACCCAGATGAAGATATAGCTGAGGACTTTTATGACGCTTTAGAGTCATCTGATCACACTGGCCATAGCGGGTCCACTGTCCAGGTACCTGGTTTTCTTTGGGAACCAGATATGCTACTGCTGCCGGTAATGCCCTTGATGTGGTTTCTTACATTCCTGTTATCAATGATGATGTGGATTAGAAATGGAATTCGCAAGTGTGCTACGAAGAAAATGGCCAAGGACCTCCCTCCAAGAGAAAAGATAAACCCGGTAAGGTGGACCACAGTAGTTGCTCAAAATAGATGAACTTTTATTTTAGATAGAAAAGTAGATATCTTTGATACTAATAATCATGATTAATACATTTCATGCTATTTGAGCATTACCTAGAATCAGAAAACATTGTTTCCTTTTCTCAACTTATTGAAAATACTTCACATAGTGTAACAAAACCAGTTTAGACCAACACAACTGACCATGGTACTTGGTTGTCTCCCATCCTGGAATGAGGAAAATTTTTTTCACTCCCATTGAAAACATTAGTGTCTATTAAACATTGGTGTCTATTTATCTCTGCTCTTCTGAACTCTGACTTGTGAGGATAGTATCAGCCTGGAAACAAACATTCCAAAGGAAGCAACATCTGAGAATAAAATTAACAAAACAAGCCTCCACCTTCTCACTGTTTCTCATTACATTGATCCTGATGATAATGACACTGATGCTGCTGATGCTGCTGCTCCTGACAGTGCCACCAATGATGTGGCTGATGATACAATTGATAATTCTTGCTTTTCTTCTAGATGCCGCTGGAGCTGAACACTCCAACACACACTGATATATGAAGACAAAGTGTGTGAGGAGGAAGTTTATTATGTATATGTAAATATAAAAATTTTATATATAAATAAAATGTTTTATCTGTTAGAAGACTGAAGTCAAAATTTATTGTTTTATTGGAGTCTCGGTTGTGCCATGTGATGTTTTCTGGAAAATGTTTTTTTTTTTATTTGTTTTTATTTTTTCCTTGTTTACTTCACATCCTGCTCACTGTTCCCTCCCAGTCTGTCTCTCCCACAACCCTTGCCCCTTCTTACCCTAACCTTTTCCTCTTGAGTGGGTGGGGGCCACCTGGTCATCTTCCAAACCTGGAACATGAAATCTCTGGAGGCTAGGTGCTTCCACTCCCACTGAGTCCAGTCAGGGCAGTCCAGCTAGAACAGTATATCCTGCATTTAGGCGACCCCCTTTGAGATAGCCCCTACTACAGATTTTTTAGCAAGGGCCACACGAAGACCAAGCTGCACATCTGCTACCTATGTGCATATAGACTTAGAGCCCAACTGTGTATGTTCTTTAGTTGATGGTTAAGTCTCTGAGAGCCCAAAGGTTCCATTAGTTAGTGGGTTAAAGGGTGGCCTACATCTGGCTCAGGGCTTGGGCCCCTGAGTGAGGTGGGATGTGAGCAGTTTTGACTGTGTGCAATGCATGCTGGTGCCAGGAGGGTGTCAGGTTGCAAGAAGCCCTAGAACCCTTCTCCAAGATTAGGGGAGCACAGCCTGAGCTTCCTGTAGACCTGCCAGTTGGCAGAGAGTTGAGGACAACAGGTTCTCAGGCTCTTGGACATTCCAGATGCCACTGGATGCCTCAGAAGAGCTGAGACTGGAGTTGGGGCCTGAGGGCTGGATCTTACCCAGAGCCAAAGGGAAAAGAGGGAGGAAGAGAGCCCCAGCTGGGTCTTCCTCTGGGAGAAGAGTCTTTGGCTTGCCTGGCAGGCATCATGGCTTGGTGGAAACTGTGTCTGGGAGCACAGAGAGGCCTTCTGCAGGAGAGTAGACTTGGTTCTTTAGAGGAAGACTTGCTGAGTTGTACACCATGGAGGATTCTGATGAGAAGAAGCAGTCCATTTTTTTTATTAGATATTTATTTACATTTCAAATGCTTTCCCCTTTCCTAGTTTCCTCCCTGAAAATTCCCTATCATCCCCTCCCCCCTGCTCCCCAACCCATTCACTGCCACTTCCTGGCCCTGGAATTCCCCTATACCAAGTCATAGAATCTTCCCAAAACCAAGGGACTCTCCTCCCATTGATGAATGATTAAGCCATCCTCTGCTACATATGCGGCTAGAGATACAAGTCCCACCATGTATTTTCTTTGGTTGGTGGTTTAGTCCCAGAGAGCTCTGGGGGTGCTGGTTAGTTTATGTTGTTTCTCCTATAGAGCTAGAGACCCCTTTATCTCCTTGGATACTTTCTCTAGCTCCTTCATTGGGGGCCCTGTGTTCCATCCAATGAATGACTGTGAGCATCCACTTCTGTATTTGTCAGGCACTGGCAGAGCCTCCCAGGAGACACCTATATTAGGCTCCTGTCAGCAAAATTTTGGCATCTGCAATAGTGTCGGGGTTTGGTGGTTGTTCATGAGATGGATCCCTACGTGGGGCAGTCTCTGGATGGTGCTTCCTTCAGTGTCTGCTCTAAACTTTATCTCTGTAACTCCTTCCATGGGTATTTTGTTCCCCCAGGTAAGAAAGATCAAAGTATCTACACTTTGGTCTTCCTTCTTCTTGAGGTTCATGTGTTTTGCAAATTGTATTTTGGGTATTCTGACTTTCTGGGATAATATCCACTTGTACAAATTGAAAAGGAAGAGGCCAAAATATCACCATTTGCAGATGATATGTTAGTATATATAAGTGACCCCAAAAATTCCACCAAAGAACTCCTTAACCTGATAAACAGCTTCAGTGAAGTAGCTGGATATAAAATTAACTCAAACAAGTCAATGTCCTTTCTCTACACAAAGGATAAACAGGCTGAGAAAGAAATTAGGGGAACAAGACCCTTCTCGATAGTCACAAATAATATAAAATACCTTGGCGTGACTCTAACTAAGGAAGTGAAAGATCTGTATGATAAGAATTTAAAGGCTCTGAGGAAAGAAATTAAAGAAGATCTCAGAAGATGGAAAGATCTCCCATGCTCATGGATTGGCAGGATCAATATAGTAAAAATGGCTGTCTTGCCAGAGCAATCTACAGATTCACTGCAATCCCCATCAAAATCCCAACTCAATTCTTCAACAAATTAGAAAGGGCAATCTGCAAATTCATCTGGAATAATAAAAAACCTAGGATAGCAATAATTCTTCTCAAAGATAAAAGAACCTCTGGTGGAATCACCATTCCTAACCTAAAGCTGTACTACAGAGCAATTGTGATAAAAACTGCATGGTACTAGTACAATGACATACAAGTAGACCAATGGAATAGAATTGAAGACCCAGAAATAAACCCACACACCTATGTCACTTGATCTTTGACAAGGGAGCTAAAACCATCCAGTGGAAAAAACGATAGCATTTTCAACAAATGGTGCTGGCACAACTGGAGATTAACATGTAGAAGAATTCGAATTGATCCATTCCTATCTCCTTGTACTAAGGTCAAATCTAAGTGAATGAAGGAACTCCACATAAAACCAGAGACACTGAAATTTATAGAGGAGGAAGTGGGGAAAAGCCTTGAATATATGGGCACAGGGGAACAATTCCTGAATAGAACAGTAATGACTTGTGCTGTAAGATCAAGAATCGACAAATGGGACCTCATAAAAATGCTAAGCTTCTGTAAGGCAAAAGACACTGTCAATAAGACAAAAAGGCCACCAACAGATTGGGAAAGGATCTTTACCAATGCTAAATCAGATAGGGGACTAATATCCAATATATATAAAGAACTCAAGAAGGTGGACTCCATAAAATCAAATAACCCCATTAAAAATGGGGCTCAGAGTAAAACAAAGAATTCTCACCTGAGGAATACCGAATGGCTGAGAAGCACCTGAAAAAATGCTCAGCATCCTTAATCATCAGAGAAATGCAAATCAAAACAACCCTGAGATTCCACCTCACACCAGTCAGAATGGCTAAGATCAAAAATTGAGGTGACAGCAGATGCTGGCGAGGATGTGGAGAAAGAGGAACACTCCTCCATTGTTGGTGGGATTGCAAGCTTGTACAACCACTCTGGAAATCAGTCTGGCGGTTCCTCAGAAAATTGGACATAGTACTACCGGAGGATAGTGCAATACCTCTCCTGGGCATATATCCAGAAGATGTTCCAACCGCTAAGAAGGACACATGCCCCACTATGTTTATAGCAGCCTTATTTATAATAGCCAGAAGCTGGAAAGAACCCAGATGCCCCTCAACAGAGGAATGGATACAAAAAATGTGGTACATTTACACAATGGAGTACTACTCAGCTATTAATAAGAATGAATTTCTGAAATTCCTAGGCAAATGGATCGACCTGGAGGGAATTATCCTGAGTGAGGTAACCCAATCACAAAAGAACTTACTTGATATGTACTCACTGATAAGTGGATATTAGCCCAGAAATTTAGAATACCCAAGATATAGGAAACAATTTGCGAAGCACATGAGACTCAGGAGGAATGAAGACCAAGGTGTGGACGCTTTGCCCCTTCTTAGAATTGGGAGTGGAACGCCCATGGAGGGAGTTGCAGAGATGAAGTTTGGAGCTGAGACGAAGGGGTAGACTGTCTAGAGACTGCCATATCCGGGGATCCATCCCATAATCAGGATCCAAACGCTGACACCATAGCATACTCTAGCAAGATTTTGCTGAAAGGACCCAGATGTAGCTGTCTCTTGTGAGACTATGCTGTGGCCTGGCAAACACAGAAGTGGATGCTCACAGTCGGCTATTGGATGGATCACAGGGCCCCTAATGGAGGAGCTAGAGAAAGTACCCAAGGAGCTGAGGGGATCTGCAACCCTATGGGTGGAAAAACAATATGGACTAACCAAGCAGCCGGGAGCTCGTGTCTCTAGCTGCATATGTATCAGAGGATAGCCTGGTTGGCCATCAGTGGAAAGAGAGGCCCACTGGTCGTGCAGACTTTATAAGCCTCATTGCAGGGGAACACCAGGGTTGGGAAGTGGGAGTGGGTGTGGGGGGGTAAGTGGGGAGTGAGGGTGTGGGGGAGTTTTGGGATAGCACTGGAGATGTGAATGAAGAAAGCACCTAATTAAAAAAGAGAGATTAGGGAAACAACACCCTTCACAATAGTCACAAATCATATAAAATACCTTGGTGTGACTCTAACTAAGGATGTGAAAGCTCTGTATGATAAGAACTTCAAGTCTCTGAAGAATGAAATTGAAGATCTCAGAAGATGGAAAGATTTCGCATGCTCATGGATTGGCAGGATTAATATAGTAAAAATGGCTGTCTTGCCAAAAGCAATCTACAGATTCACTGCAATCCCCATTAAAATTCCAACTCAACTCTTCACAGAGTTAGAAAGGGCAATTTGCAAATTCATCTGGAATAACAACCTAGAATAGCAAAAACTATTCTCAACAATAAAAGAACCTCTGATAGAATCACCATCCCCTACCTCAAGCTCTACTACAGAGCAATTGTGATTTAAAAAAAAAACAAAAACAAAAACAAACTGCATGGTACTGGTACAGCAACAGACAGTTAGATCAATGGAATAGAACTGACGACTCAGAAGTGAACCCACACACCTATGGTCACTTGATCTTTGACAAAGGTGCTAAAACCATCCAGTGAAAAAAAAGACAGCATTTTCAACAAATGGTGCTGTCTCAACTGGCAGTTAGCATGTAGAAGAATGTGAATTGATCCATTCTTATCTCCTTGCACAAAGCTTAAGTCTAACTGGATCATGGAACTCCACATAAAACCAGAGACACTGAAACTTATAGAGGAGAAAGTGGGGAAGATGGGGCACAGGGGAAAAAAATCCTGGACAGAACACCAACAGCTTGTGAGGTAAGATCAAGAATCGACAAATGGAACCTCATAAAATTGTAAAATTTCTGTAAGGCAAAGGACACTGTCAGTAAGATAAAAAGGCAACCAACAGATTGGGAACAGATCTTTACCAGTCCATGGTTTTAAAGCATTTATTGTCATGGAGGAGAGTTGTGATGAGTGAAACTGTACCCTCTTTCTCAGGGCGGGCCTGAGGTTACATACCTTTTGCAGTGAGGAGTGTCTGGGAAGGAGAGCTTAATTGGCTATGCTCTTCAGGCCTTTACGTGCCTCATTTAAATGTACATCTGCCTTGAGGAGAGGCCTCCTAGGTGTCTAGGAGTGTGTCTAGGAGTGTGGCAAAGCACCTACTGTTCCTTGCAGAGTTATCTGCTGGGTCTTTGGGGTTTTTAACCTAGCTCAACCAGAAACTAGACTGCCTTTCATGGTCCCACATTAGTTGATTCCGTTGTTCTTCCTGTGAAGTTCCTATCCCCTTAGGCACTGCCAACCTTCTTATTCTTCCATAAGAGTCTCCAAGTTCCATCTAATTTTTAGCTGTGGGTGTCTACATCTATCTAAGTTATTGCTGGGTGGATTCTCTCATAGGACAGTATGTGCTAGTATGCGTCTATGAGCATAACAGAGGATCATTAATAGTGTCAGGGACTGTTGCTTGTCCATGGGATGGGTCTCAAGTTTGGTGGGGTTTTGATTGGCCATTCCCTCAGTCTCTACTCTATCCCCTATTCCTGCATTTCTTTAGACAGGAAAAGTTTTGGGTTAAAAATTTTGTGGGTGGGTTGATGTCACTATTGCTCCACTGGGGTTCTTGCCTAGCCAGAAGAGGAAGCCTCCCCAGGCTCCATATCGCCAATGCTGAGTCACAGCTAAGCACACCCACATTGATACTTTTGTGAATCCCCTGTCCTATGTCTCCATCTCTTCCTGAAGTTGCCCCCCTCCTTACCATCCCTGTCAGTTGCAGATTTCCATTCATAATCATGGACTCCATTCCTCCCCATACCAGACACTAAACCCACCTCTCCATTCCTATCTCCATTCGCATCCGGTTCCCTCTCTCCATCTGCATTCCATGACCTTTCAATAGAATCAAACATCCTTTCTTGTGCCCTTCTTCATGTCCAGGCTTCTTGGGTCTGTGGAGTGTAGCATGGGCATTCAGTATTTTATGGAATGCATCCTGAGAGGGGAGAGGTCATGCTTAGGTGCATTTTTTTTTTTTTTTGGTAATTTTTATCTAGCATCATCTTTTTTTTTTCCAGATGTTTTATTAGGTATTTACTTCATTTACATTTCACAAGAGACAGCTATATCAGGGTCCTTTCAGCCAAATCTTGCTGGCATATGCAATAGTGTCTGCATTTGCTGGCTGATAATGGGATGGACTCCTGGGTGGGGCAGTCTCTGGATGATGGTCCATTCTTTTGTCTCAACTCCAAACTTTGTCATCGTAACTCCTTCCAGGGATGTTTTGTTTCCAATTCTAAGAAGGGGCAAAGTGTCCACACTTTGCTCTTCCTTCTTCCTGAGTTTCATGTTTTTTACAAATTGTAACTTGGGGATTCTAAGTTTCTGGGCTAATATGCACTTATCAGTGAGTACATATCATGTGAGTTCTTTTGTGATTGGGCTACCTCACACAGGATGATACCCTCCAGATCCTCCATTTGCCTAGGAATTTCATAAATTGATTCTTTTTAATAGCTGAGTAGTACTCCATTGTGTAAATGTATCACATTTTCTGTATCTATTCCTCTGTGGAGAGACATCTGGGTTCTATCAGCTTCTGGCTATTATAAATAAGGATACTATGAACATAGTGAAGCATGTGTTCTTATTGCCAATTGGAACATCTTCTGGATATATGCCCAGGAGAGATATTGCTGGATCCTCTGATAGTACTATGTCCAATTTTCTGAAGAACTGCCAGACTGATTTCCACTGTGGTTGTACCAACTAGCAGTCTCACCAGCAATGGAGGAGTGTTCCTCTTTCTCCACATCCTCGCCAGCATCTGCTGTCACCTAAATTTTTGATCTTAGCCATTCTGATGGTTTGAGGTGGAATCTCAGGGTTTTGATTTGCATTTTCCTGATGATTAAAGATATTGAACATTTTTTCAGGTGCTTCTCAGCTATTCCATATTCCTCAGTTGAGAATTCTTTGTTTAACTCTGAGCATCATTTTTTAATGGGGTTATTTGGTTTTCTGGAGTCCATCTTCTTGAGTTCTTTATATATATATTGGATATTAGTCCCCTATCTGATATAGGATTGGTAAACATCCTTTCCCAATCTGTTGGTGGCCTTTTTGTCTTATTGACAGTGTCATTTGCCTTACAGAAGAACAAACGGAAATACATGATACATGATTTGGTTAACTCAGTATAAAATGAAAAGCTCTATCAAAATACTCTTCACTGGAAAAATAAATAGAACAGACAATGGATCTACCAAAGTTCATATTCGCTTTGGCAGATGTCAGTGTGGGACAGTTCATGACAGCACAATTTGCCATTATTCCCCCAGAGCTGACCAGCTTCCAAGCTAACTGTTAAATTATTTTACTGAGATTATATCTTGTTGGTATCTGGCTCATTCCAGATCATCGTCAGCCAAGCTCTGAGCACTTACAGTTCTCTGACTAATGGTTGGAATCTTGATCAGGAGCATCTGGAACACTGTGGAGGAAGAGTCTGCTGTAACACTTGCAGCAGCTGCTGAGGCTGTCCACACACAGCAATGGCATTTGTCAGGTGGTCCACACCCTTCTGTAGTCACCTTGTGCTAATAACTCTTCACCAAGCTGTGTCTCTCCAAGAAAGAATTTCTGAACTGCTTCAGCATCTTTTAAATCAGGTAACATGGAAAGCCCAGCTCTCTCCTTAGCAAGCTTCCGTTTCTTTCTTCGTTCTCCAAGCCTGTTCTTGAAGTTGGGGTCACTCCACCTTTTGCAGTCGAAGTCAATGCAGTACCCAGTGACGAGGGCACCTCACACATCCTCGGCGATGGCGCTGTTCTGGCCCACCATCTTCACTCGACTGGGGCACCTGCCTGGCCTCGGCAGCCTGCCTGGCAGTAGTTAGCTCCAACAGATCAGAGCACACAGGCCGCCTACAGCCTCCTGCCTCCAGTCCAGACAGAAAAGGCCTACCATGCAGTTTTTATCACAATTGCTCTGTAGTACAGCTTTAGATCAGGCATGGTGATGCCACCAGAACTTCTTTTAACATTGAGAAGAGTTTTTGCTATCCTAGGTTTTTATTCCAGATGAATTTGCAAATTGCCCTTTCTAACTCTTTCACTTCCTTAGTTAGAATCACACCAAGGTATTTTATATTATTTGTGACTATTGTGTTTCCCTGATTTCTTTCTCAGCCTGTTTATCCTTTCTGTACAGAAAGGCTACTGATTTGTTTGAGTTAATTTTATATCCAGCTACTGGGCTGAAGTTGCTTATCAGGTTTAGAAGTTCTCTGGTGGAGTTTTTAGGGTCACTTATATATATTATATCATCTGCAAATAGTGATATTTTGACTTCTTCCTTTCCATTTTGTATCACCTTGATCTCCTTTTGTTGTCTAATTGCTCTGGCTAGGACTTCAAGTATTATATTGAATAGATGGGGAGAAAGTGAGCAGCCTTGTCTAGTCTCTGATTTTAGTGGGATTGCTTCCACCTTCTCACCATTTACTTTGATGTTGGCTACTGGTTTGTTGTAGATTGCTTTTATCATGTTTACGTATGGACCTTGAATTCCTGATCTTTAGAAGACTTTAATCATGAATAGGCGTTGGATTTTGTCAAATGCTTTTCTCTGCATCTAGCGAGATGATCACGTGGTTTTTGTCTTCGGGTTTGTTCATATAGTGTTTAGTATACGTTGATGGATTTCCATATATTAAACCATCCCTGCATCCCTGGGATGAAGCCTACTTGGTCATGATGGATGGTCGTTTTGATGTGTTCTTGGATTTGCTTTATGAGGATTTGATTGAGTATATTTGCATCGATATTCATAAGGGAAATAGGTCTGAAGTTCTCTATCCTTGTTGGGTCTTTATGTGGTTTAGGTATCAGAGTAATTGTGGCTTCATAGAATGAGTTGGGTAGAGTAACTTCTGTTGTTATTTTGTGGAATAGTTTGAGAAGAACTGGAATTGGTCTTCTTTGAACGTCTGATAGAAATCTGAACTAAACCCATCTGGTCCTGGGCTTATTTTGGTTGGGAGTCTATTAATGACTGCTTCTATTTCTTTAGAGGATATAGGACTGTTTAAGTCATTAATCTTATCCTGATTTAACTTTGGTACCTGGTATCTGTCTAGAAATTTGTCCATTTCATCCAGGTTTTCCAGTTTTGTTGAGTATAGCCTTTTGTAGAAGGATCTGATGGTATTTTGGATTTCCTCAGAATTTGTTGTATGTCTCCCTTTTCCTTTCTGATTTTGTTAAATAGTATACTGTCCCTGTGCCCTCTAGTGAGTCTGGCTAAGGGATTATCTATCTTGCTGATTTTCTCAAAGAACCAGCTCCTGGTTTGCTTGATTCCTTGAATAGTTCTTTTTGTTTCCTCTTGGTTGATTTCTCCCCTGAGTTTGATTATTTCCTGCCCTCTACCCCTCTTGGGTGAATATGCTTCCTTTTGTTCTAGAGCTTTTAGGTGTGCTATCAAGCTGATAGTGTATGCTCTCTCTAGTTTCTTTTTGGAGGCACTCAGAGCTATGAGTTTTCCTCTCAGGAATGGTTTCATTGGGTTTCATAAGTTTGGCTATGTTGTGCCTTCATTTTCATTAAACTCTAAAAGGCCTTTAATTACTTCTTTATTTCTTCCTTGCCCAAGGTATCATTGAGGAGAGTTTTATTCAGTTTCCACGTGAATGTTGGCTTTGTATTATTTATGTTGTTATTGAAGATCAGCCTTAGTCTGTGGTGATCTGATAGGATGCATGGGACAATTTCAATATTTTTGTATC
Organism: Mus musculus; assembly: GCF_000001635.26. NCBI lineage: Eukaryota > Metazoa > Chordata > Mammalia > Rodentia > Muridae > Mus > Mus musculus. The sequence continues at coordinate 19,945,211 of NC_000074.6, forward strand.
TGTTGAGGCTTGTTTTGTGAACAATTATATGGTCAGTTTTGGAGGAGGTAGCATGAGGTGCTGAGAAGAAGGTATATCCTTTTGTTTTAGTATAAAATGTTCTGTAGATATCTGTTAAATCCATTTCTTTCATAACTTCTGTTAGTTTCCATGTGTCTCTGTTTAGTCTCTGTTTCCAGGATCTGTCCATTGATGAGAGTGGGATGTTGAAATCTCCCAGTATTATTGTGTGAGGTGCAATATGTGCTTTGAGCTTTACTGTAGTTTCTTTAATGAATGTTGATGGCCTTTCATTTGGACCATAGATATTCTGAATTGAGAGTTCATCTTGGAAGGTTTTACCTTTGATGAATATGAAGTGCCCCTCCTTGTCTTTTTTGATAACTTTGGGTTGGAAGTCGATTTTATTCGATATTAGAATGGCTACTCCAGCTTTATTCTTTGGACTGTTTGCTTGGAATATTGTTTTCCAGCCTTTCACTCTGAGGTAGTGTCTGTCTTTTTCCCTGAGATGGGTTTCCTGTAAGCAGCAAAAAGTTGGGTCCTGTTTATTTATCCAGTCTGTTAGTCTATGTCTTTTTATTTGGGAATTGAGTCCATTGATATTAAGAGATATTTAGGAAAAGTAATTGTTGCTTCCTTTTATTTTTATTGTTAGAGTTGGGATTCTGTTCTTGGGGCTGTCTTCTTTTAGGTTCGTTGAAGGATTACTTTCTAGCTTTTTCTAGGGCGTAGTTTCTGTCCTTGTATTGGTGTTTTCCCATTATTATCCTTTGAAGGACTGGATTCGTGGAAAGATATTGTGTGAATTTGGTTTTGTCGTGGAATACTTTGGTTTCTCCATCTATGGTAATTGAGAGTTTTGTTGGGTATAGTAACCTGGGCTGGCATTTTTGTTCTCTTAGTGTCTGTATAACATCTGTTTAGGATCTTCTGGCTTTCATAGCCTCTGGTGAGAAGTCTGGAGTTATTCTAATAGGCCTGCCTTTATATGTTACTTGACCTCTTTCCCTTACTGCTTTTAATATTCTGTCTTTATTTAGTCCCTTTGTTGTTCCAATTATTATGTGACGGGAAGAATTTCTTTTCTGGTCCAAACTATTTGGAGTTCTGTAGGCTTCTTGTATGTTCATGGGCATCTCTTTCTTTAGGTTGGGGAAGTTTTTTTTTATAATATTGTTGAAGATATTTGCTGGTCTTTTAAGTTGAAAATCTTCATTTTCATCTACTCCTATTATCTGTAGATTTGATCATTTTGTAGTTCTAAGGGGCGAATTATTCTTTACGTTGGAGCTTGATATAGATAATACAAGAATAAATTATAAATTATAGTTTCAAGATATTCTTTTGCTCATTGAATGTTTTCTTTAAAAACACTGAACTGTCCAACTGTAGTTTTTCATTTTGTCAGTCCTTTTACCATGGGGAAATTGTATTACCTCTTTACAATGGTGGTAAGCAAGATTATGTCTGGATTGTAGGAGATCCCTTAGGGCGTCTCTTAGTACTACCATGTCCTGTGATTAAAGTCAATGGGACACTACAACAGCCTAATCCAAGCAGGATGACAAAGGACGCAGACCCATCAGGAATGAAGGTATGGGTCAATCCTCCAGGAAAAGAGCCAAGACCTGCTGAGGTGCTGGCTGAAGGTGAAGGAAATACAGAATGGGTAGTAGAGGAAGGTAGTTATAAATACCAATTAAGGCCACATAACTAGTTGCAGAAACGAGGATTATAAAGTAATATGATTGCCCCATTGTAAATTTACAAATGCGTTTGCAATTGTACGAGGGATAGTTATATCATGTTAGGCGTATTCACAACCTTGTTATTCTTTCATGTGAACATGAGATATTATTTGTTTCAAGTTGACAAGGGGTGGATTGTAGTGGCTATTCCTGGTTGTCAACTTGACTATATTTGGAATGAACTACCATCCAGAATTGGAAGACTCACCAGTGACCCTTATCTGGAGGCTTGGAGATCCTTATCTGGATCTTGGTATGGAGATCTTGAGCCATAGTGGCTATGGATTCCAGAAGATTGAATCTCTGAGTTTAAGGAAAACACCTTTAATCTGGGCTACACCTTTCATCTGGGATTAAAGGTGTGGTGGAACACACCTTTAATCTGGGCTACACCTTCTGCTGGAGACAATATAAGGATTTATATTTAGATGGCTTTATATTTAGATGGCTTTATCTCCAGATTTAATCTCCAGATTCTCTCCCTCCTGGGAGCTCAGAGAATTTTGAAGACCCATGGTTGAAACTATATTCCGAACTTAAAGAAGCTAATGCCCTTGATTTTCTTAATGAATTAGGTGACTCAGTGCACAAAGCTTTCTACAAGATGGGGAAAAAAATCGGAAAATGATTTTACTGGCTGGCTGCTCTTAGTATCTGTGGAAAAAATGATGAATGAAAAGAAGGAGTTGTGTGATAAAATTGAAAGGCTCCAGACACAAGTAAATCTAAAAGTTGCTAAGTGTGTCCTTGAAGAGAATCTTCTCTCTTTTAGCAATAGAGCTTAAGTTGCAGAAAATCAAACTGAAACCCTCATTGTAAGGTTGGCTGAACTACAGCGAAAATTCAAGTCTCAGCCTCAGAGTGTGTCGACAGTTAAAGTAAGGACTCTAATTGGCAAAGAATGGGATCCTATAACATGGGACGAGGATGTGTGGGAAGACCATGTTGAAGCTGAGAATTTTGAATCTTCAGATTCTCAAGGGTTTGCCCCACCTGAGGACAATCTGGCTTTATATTTAGATGGCTTTATATTTATATGTTCAGTGAATGGTATGCTTTCTCCTACAGATAGGAGTAAATGGTCTGGGATTCAAAGGCAGAAGGGGTATGGCACCACTCACCTTCGTAAAATATCCTAGCCATATGTCCCTTAAAACTTGCTGTTTTCTCCTGGCCAAGTGCTCAACGTCATTCTCCTCTCATGGCAGCTTTCTCCTCTCCTGTCTTCTTTTGTCTCATCTCTACCTGTGACCCCCAGCCAGGTAACTGAAAACCCACCTACCTCTATTTACTGCCCAATCATAGCCTCTAGCTTTTTATTGACCAATTAACTTGGGGAGCATGGTTACATAGTATCACTTGGTATATATGAGGATCTCCTTGTGGGGGGCGGGCAACCAGATCTTAGGGGCCATTATTTAGCATTTGAATACGTAGCAACACCAGAGCAACCCCCTACACACCATCACTAGGGTTTTACTAGCAAAAATGTTGCCCATAACTCCCAAGACTGTATGATTTATGCTGGAATAGAAGACTAGTTTCCAGAACAGAGGGTGCTTCTTTCAAGAAGTTCAGCAAACATTTCATTATTATAAAGTTTGTGGTTTCCCCTGGAACCATGGGGTTCTTGAATCACCAGACTTAGGAAGGAATTATAGCATTACCACGGGTGATGTAGATGACCAGGGAGAAATTTCATCCTGCTCCATAATCCAAGGGAGAGTGTGACTGTGATTCAGGATGTTCTTGAGGGTGTCTCTTGTTGTTGTCACATCCTCTAATTAAGGCCAATAAGAAAGTGCAAAAGCCTGGCAAGGCAGGGTGATAAATATGACATCCCCTTCAGAAGTTAACGTGTGGGTCATTCCTTTAGAAATGAACCTAGACTTGAGTTTTGGAGGAATACAATATGGATAGGAAAAAAAGTAGTTATAAATACTATATATGGCAGTGTGATCCCTGATGGAAGTGTTTTAATTATAAAATGCACTTTGTTAATTATATTTGTTGATGATGTTCAAGGTTTTGAGAAATAGCTCATTTGCTTCCATTCTTTCTGTGCAAGTATTAGGACATGTGTAGTACTTCCCTCCTAATTGAAACATTCCCTCCAGGAGGTAGGGATGCTCAGTAGACTCAGGAGGTAAATGTCACATGTCCCCAAAAGATGAAACTGCAAGATTCTCTGTAGCTCCTTACACAACTTTATAGATAAACTAAAAAACTTTTTGGAGCAGAGACTGTTGAGAGATTTCTGGGACCTGCTGCTACCTGCATATTGTACAAAGAGCTCCAGGGTTGAAGGTGACTGGACTTTTTGGTGATAGGCTGCTTTAACTCATCTGTGTTCCTTTATGTCACCCTGTACCCTTACTCAATATGGTGTTAGTAACCATACCAAATAGGCTAGAGAGATGACTTACCAAGTAAAAACATGTATTCCTTTTAGTAGACGACCCAAACTTGTATATGGTACACCTCCTACCTACATCCTTTAAAAAAAAAAGAAAGAAAGAAAGAAAGAAAGAAAGAAAGAAAGAAAGAAAGAAAGAAAGAGACTGAGAGATAGCTTAGTGATTAAGAGAACCTAACTGTTCTTCCAGACTGAAGGGGCTTTAGTCAGACCAGGCAAGACAAACATGGCTCTGGAAGACCTTGTCCTTATCCCCCATATCTTGCCAAAAAATGTTAAGTTACATTCCTAAAGCTACTCACTTCCTCCTCCTGAGGCTGACCACCATGGTCCAGCTATGGCCGTATTGAAGTCCAACAATCAAAAGCTCCCTTTGGCTCACCTAATTAACATGACTAATTAAAATGAAACACCTCATCCTAAAACTGGTTTCCCCTCTTACCTTAATAAAACACCATTTGCCTATGGGCCATGTCTGTCTCTTCTCTATTAAGAGGCAGTTCTTCATCCCGCTCTGGGACAAATACCCCTCTTCTCGCTCCCTGTTTCTATCCCCTTCTCTTTCCTCTGTATCCTATCTTTGTCTCTTATTCTCTGTCTTTTGTCTTTCTGAGGCAAGTAAATCTTTGTGTTGAGAATTTGTTCTTGGGTGTCCTAAAGCTGATACAGATCTCTTTACAGAAGAATGGAATTTGGTTTCTAGCACCCATGTGGTGGTTCATAATTTCCTGTAACTCAAGTTGCAGGGACTCCAACGTACTTTCTGACTTTTGTGAACTCATTCATGCATCTGATGCACACACACACACACACACACACACATACACACACACGTATGTGTGTGTATATATATATATATATATATATATATATATATATATATATATATGTACATATATATATATATATATGTACATATATATATATATATGTGTGTGTGTGTGTGTGTGTGTGTATACATTCATCCAGTCACATATATATATATACACACACACATACACTTAGGCACACATAAAATCTTTTTTTAAAAATATTTTTAAAGATTCATTTATTTATTATATGTAAGTACACTGTAGCTGTCTTCAGGCAATCCAGAAGAGGGAGTCAGATCTTGTTACAGATGGTTGTGAGCCACCATGTGGTTGCTGGGATTTGAACTCCGCACCTTTGGAAGAGCAGTCAGGTGCTCTTACCCACTGAGCCATCTCACCAGCCCACATAAAAATCTTTTAAAGGTGAAATATTAACTATTTAATACATAATTGGTTCTTGATACCCTGTCTTTCTACTGGAGGTGGACTCTACAAGGTCCCTCTCCCCACTGTTGGGCATTTCATCTAAAGTCCCTCACTTTGAGTCCTGAGAGTCTCTCACCTTCCAAGTCTCTGGTACATTCTACAGTATCCCCCCACCTCCCACCTCCCAAGATTGCATATTTCCATTCATTCTGCAGGCCCTCAGGGCTTCACTCCTGTTTTCCCGACCCCCTCTCCTCAATACCTGATCATGTTCTCCTTTCCCCCTCCTCCTCTTTCCTACCCAGGTCCCTCCCCCCCTCTATCCCCCCTATCCCTGTGATTGCTTTCTTCTCCCTCCCAAGTAGGATTGAAGTATCTTCACTTGGGCCTTTCTGCTTGCTAACCTTCTTGAGTTCTATGGATTGTATCCTGGGTATTCTGTAAATTTTTGGCTAATACCCACTTATTAGTGAGTACATACCATGCATGTCCTTTTGGGTCTGAATTACCTACCTCACTCAGGATAATATTTTCTAGTTCCATCCATTTGCCTGCAAAACTCATTATGTCCTCTCTTCCCCCCCACCCCAAACAAAGGCAACATTTAATTGGGGCTGGCTTACAGATTCAGAGGTTCAGTCCATTATCAAGGCAGGAGCATGGTGCAGGAGGAGCTGAGAGTTCTACATCTCCATCTGAAGGCCACTAGGAGAAGACTGGTTCCCACATTGTTAGGAGGAAGGTCTTAAAGCTCATACCTACAGTGAAGGCCATATCTCCAAATAGTGCCACTCCCTGGACCAAACCTACTCAAACTACCACATTCCACTCCCTGGCCCCCCTAGGCTTGTTTAGACACATGAGTCTATGGGGGCCACATCTAGCCATAGCATAATAAAAAATACATTTAGTCCAACTTCCAAAGTCTATAGCAGTTTCAGCAATGTTGAAAGTCTTAAGTTCTGAGTCTCTCCCGACATTCATCCAGTCACTTAACTATAATCCCCAAAGCAAGACAGGAAACCAGCTGGGAAACTGCATCTCCATGTGTGATGTCAAAGCAGTCTTCAGATCCCCAAGTCCTTTTTATCTTGTTGACTGCAACAAACTTCTTTTCCTGGGCTTATTCTACTCCCTGTTAGCAGCTATCTGTAACATGTATGCCATTGCTCTGGCATCTCGAACATCTTGGGTCTCCAAGGCAACCTCAATGTTACAGCTTCTTGTTGCAGTGTCTGGGATCTACATATGATCTTCTGGAGCCCTCCAAAGTCTTGCATCATTTCTCTAGTTCTGCCCTCTGTAGAACTCTGGGCTCTGCTGGACTCTACCCTACTGTTGCTGCTGTTCATCCTATGGTACTGTCATATCCAGTACACTGGGGTCTTCTGCTGCAACTAGGCTTCATCAAGAGCCTCTCATAGGCTCTCTTTATGCTGCCAAGCCAAACTTCTTTGCATGATCCCAGTCTTGGGTTGTCAACTGCAACTGAGGCTGCACCTTTACCAATGGCTTTCCCTAGCTTCTCACAGTGCCAATCCCCACCTGCTCTCTATGTCTCCTTCATACCTTCAAAACCAGTACCACTAGGGTAACTCTTACACATTACTGAGTCCAGCTGGAGTACAAAGTACAACCTTGGCTATCTCTGGAACACAGCTTCTTTGTGCTCTCAGAAAATTTCACCTCAGTGATACTGTTCTCTTCTTAATCATTGCTAATTTCTTAGATCCAGCTAACCAGTATGAATTGTCCAAATAGTCCCTTTTAATTTTGACTTTTAATGTCAGAGTCACATGGCTGAAGCTGCCGAGTTCTGCTCCTTGCTGGAGCTGGAGTATAGCCTCCTTGTTCTATTACCAGTTTTCTGTTTTCCAACTCCTTCAATGCTAAGCATGACTGTCCTGGAACTTGCTCTGTAGATTGACCTTAAACTCATATTTGCATGGCTGTTTCCTGAATTCTGAGATTAAAAGGTGTGCACCACCTCTCCTGGATTTAAGCTTTTCTTCACCTAGAATTTGCTCTGTCCCAGGCTGAACTTGAACTCAGAGATCTGCTTTTCTTTGTCTCCTGGGATTAAAGGTGTGTGCCACCATGCCTGGGCCTAAGCTTCTCATGGCCACTGTTCCTCAAGATTCGGATCAACAGCCTAAGTCTTCCAGCCTTAAGCTCGGGATCACAAGTGTGCCCTCCATTTCTGGATTGTATTTCATTCCAGATTAAAAGTCCAAACTATTTCTTATTCATCTACAAATATAAACAACAAGCTTCAGTGGGTGGGATCTTACCCTGAGATCACCACTACCTTTATCCCCTTGATCTCCCGTGACACAGGATTCAGCTCCATTTCATTCCTGGTGCCCCTTTATTACTACTTGAACCATATAGTTCATATTTTTCCTTTCTCAGTTTGCTCCTTTTCATAAGAGTTAACTTTAGTAACCACACAACAGAATTTATACCAGGCTGTTTTGAGACGTTGTCAAAGTAATTAATCTAAATCTCTTCATTTTGTCTCAGGAAGACTCTTTGAACAATGGCAAAAAGCAGCCATGTTCTTTGTCCAGATATCACAAAAACAGTATGCAGATGACACTAACATTCTTTTCCATTGAAACTTTTGGGCCAGCAGGCCTACACAATTCAAATCACCCTCAGCACCACCATCTTCCATATTCCTACTAGGATGACCCATTAAGCCCCAATTAAACTATTCCATGGATTCACAAACCCAAAGTCCCAAAATCCACATTCTTCTCAACAAAAAATATGGTTAGGCCTATCAGCAATATCCCAGTCCCTGGTAACAACTTCTAAGTTAAGGTTTTACTGCTGTAAACAGACCCCATGACCAAGGCAACTCTTTAATTAGGGCCGACTTACAACTTCAGAGGTTCATTCCATTATCATCAAGGCAGGAGCATGGCAGTATCCAGGCAGAGATGATGTAGGAGGAGCTAAGAGTTCTACATCTTGTTCCAAAGGCAAACAGGAAAAGACTCGGATGTCCTTGTTCTTAATAGCTGAGTAGTATTCTGTTGTGCAAATGAACCACATTTTCTGCATCCATTCTTCCATTGTGAGACATTTGGGTTGTTTTCATCTTCTGGCTATCACAAATAAGGCTGCTATGAACTTAGTGGAGCTCATAGCCCTGTGGCATGGTGGGACATCTTTTGGGTATATTCCCAAGAGGGAGATAGCTGCGTCTTCAGGTAGATGTATTTATAATTTTCTGAGGAACCCTCAGATTGATTTCTAGAGTGGTTGTACCAGTTTGCAATTCCACATCCCACAGTCAAACACCCTAACCCAGAATTGTTCTTGTCTAAAAGAACTGCAGGGACAAAAATGGAGAAGTGACCGAGGGAAAGAAGGTCCAGTGACTTGGGATCCATCTCAAGGGAATGCTTCAAGGCCTGACACTATTACTGATTCTATGGTGTGCTTACAGACAGGAGCCTAGCATTGCTGTCCTATGAGAGGGCCAACAAGCAGCTGACTGAGACAGATGCAGATACTTACACCCAACCAATGGACTGAAGTTGGGGGCCCCTGTGATTGAATTAGAGAAAGGCTGGAAAAAGTTGAAGAGGAGGGTGACCCCATAGGAAAACCAAAAGTTTCAACTAACCAATATGCCACAAACGAACCCCTTTTTGGGTCTCCTATCTGTGTGGAACAGGTTTCTGGTTGCAGGTGGGTGAAGGAGTCGGCAAAAGTGGGTGACAAATAGACGCGACATGAGAGAGTGTGTTGAATCTGAATGTAATTTATCAAATCGAGCATCCAACTTTTTATACAGAAGAAAATAGGGAAGTTAGGTGACACACCAGCAAGGTACAATGAGGTTACTGGATGCTTAATGACTCTTACACAAAACAGAGAAATGTAAACACAAAGACAGGTGGGAACTGGGCAATAAAACAACTGAGTCAAAGTCAGCTCTATCTAAGGTCAGCTATAGTCTTAGAAGCCAGGTCTTAGAGGTGTGAGGTCTTTGCACTCCCAGGGCAAGGGCTTTCACACCCAAGTCATGGTTCTAATTAGGGGGTTCTGCTCTAGCTAACCATCTCATGAATAATGCAATACCCTAAAACCACAGCCTGATCTACTTCCTAAACCATTGTAAATCCCTGAATATGGGAGTCACTTGGCTTTTATTCTAAGTGATTGTGTGGGGGGATTTTCTACTAATAAGTAATGTAGTCTGCCATACATAACTATAATGAAAATTCTAAACTTACGTTGCTAAGCTTACCCTGAGATTTCTAACTCTATGTAGTAGATAGTAAAGCCTGATTTCTTTCACTGTCTCTCTTACAATACTAGAGGCAATTCTGAATGTCACTGAATAGACAACATTCTTACTGAATTCCAAGCCCATGGTTGGCTCAAGGACTACCTAGGGCATTGATGAAGGCCAGGAAGCAAAGTTCGATTTTGCTTAGGTATTTGGCAAGTCATTGCTTGGAGGCACCTAAAACAAAACAATACTGAAAGGAAGCACACAGATGCTATGGGATGCCACAGTTCCAGGAGACTAAGTTTCTGCGAAACTCTTAGCCTCGGGACAAATTCCAGGTTTCTAAACCTGTCAAAGCAAGTCACTACTGGAGTGGATGTAGCACCAATACCCCTGAGATCTCTCAGACACTGACCCAGTAACCAGGCAGCATACACTAGCTGGTCCAAAGCTTCCAACACATATACAGCAGAGAACTGCCTGGCCTGGCCTCAGTGAGAGAAGATGCACCTAACCCTCGAGAGACTTGAGGCCCCAGGGAGTGGGGAGGCCTGGTGGGTTGGGGGTGGGTGGGTGTGGGGACATCCATTTGGAGACTGGGGTGCGCTGAGGAACTCTGGGAAGGCCAATCAGGAGGGGGGATAACGACTGGACTGTAAAAAAGATTAAAAATAATAATTTTTAAAAAAGTCATTGGTTCAATCAAGTTGGATTTTGGTGAATCATCACTTTGGCCTGCCATAGATTTACTTTCTGAGGTATGAAGATGTATGTGTCTTGTGTGTCTCCAGGAAACTTCTCACACATCACTTAGTGCCTGAGTAGGTACCTGCAGAACCATAGACGAGTTTGGGAGGAATGATTTCTTGGTCCTAGTTGTGGGAAGCAAGGCATACAATTAAGGCCAAACCACCTGAAGGTGGAGCATTCGCAGTGTGAATTCTCATACAGTCTTTTCCTACATGGTGTGTATTTGCTCACTATGTCAGTGGTTATATGACTTTTGCTTTTGAGTAGGGAGATGTGTAACTCAGGCTGAGCCATGAGGGTTTGGAGTATCTATGGGGCAAATCCTTGGATGATAGTCTTCTGAGTGGTAAGTCATAGCACATCTGTCTGAGTGAGGTCCACCTTGCGACTATGAAGATGTCCTTAAAATGGTTGACAGGTTAGAACAAATTTTGAAATCTTTGGAGAGCAGCACATAAGACTGAGAGCACTGGGATATGGCAGCAGGCGTTGTCTGGCTGCTGCTGTGTGTAATAAGATGTACATTTAAGGCAAAGTTAGCTTCTCAGCAGAAAGTTGTTTCTGTACAGGAGGAATTACAACAAGAAAAGATGTGGTTAGCATCTCCATAATTAGCCTGTGATTTGGAGATGTTCACTTACATTTCTAATGGTTCACTGCTGAAAGGAAAAGAATACAAGTTAGATATGTTCTATAAAGTCCATGGGATCAAAGAACTTGGAACCCAGGGGAAGACTTGGAGGGTGAGGAAGAGAGGATCATGGTAAAAATGATGAGGATACCTTTCAGGTCTGACCTTTAATCCAGAAGCAGGGAAAGGCTGAGTCAGCACACTGGCCTTAGCAATGGTCTGGTACAAGAAACTATGATAATGAGAGAATACTCAGCACTGAAACTGCTCAAATTGGTGAAAAATTTATTTTATGTGTATGAATGCTTTGCTTGCTCATGTGTGTGTATGTGCGTGTGCATGTGTGTGCACTATTATGATGTGACAGACATTTCTTGGGGAGATGCAACATATACACGCAGCTATTCATCCCAGTAAAGGAGCCAATGACTAAACAAAGTAATGATTGCACCAGTGTCCAATTTGGTAAACTAATGGCTTTTTTATTGGGGGGAGGGGGGTTACTAACAGAAGCAAGGGTTAGGGATTGCCTACAAGGAGCAGGAATAACTCAAAAGTAGCTGTGTCACCAGAAATGCCATCCCAGCATGGGTGACAACTCCTTGGGATTCTTGGCACCGCTTGCAGGCAGCCCCGCAGTTTGTTTCTGCAGCTCAGCTGGTTGAGTCTCCACCCCACCACTGTTTGACCCCTCTTCTGCTGTTGGTAGGGCTTTCAGGGCACTTTCATGCTTCTGTTTTTCCCAGGTACCTGAAATTGTGTTTGTTTCCTGTTTATCACCTGAGGCTCAAGAACATCCCCCTCCTTCCTGGGGCAAATGTTTTAATGTGGAGGGAGTATTACAATTCAGAGGATCATGCCTGCCTATTTCATGACCATAGAGGCCAGAAAAGAGCATCAGACCTCCTAGAACCAGAGTTATGAATAGTTGAGAGCCACCATGTGGATTCTGGGAGTCTGGGTCTGCTGTGAGCGTAGCAAGTCCTCTAAACCACTGAGCCATCTCTCCAGCCTTACTGGTGAAGACTTAAGCAAGGAAAAAGGCTGCCACAGACTAGTTCATGGAGTTCTGAGGCATTGGAGAAGATAGGATGCTTCTGACGGCTGTGAAGGCAGAAGTGAGTAGCATAATTACCTTCCCTTGTTAAAATAATTTAAATTCACTTTTCCTTTCCTGGCCTTGGCTCCTGGAATGACAACTCTGAAACTAGTTATTTATTAATAAATTCCTAGACTGTAAGCTTGCCCATTTCCTGACTAGCTCTTAAGTTATGTAAACTATTCTATGTCTACCATTTGGTTAGTTACCTCTACTTCAGTCCTGGCCCACTTCTTCCTCACACCTCCTCTGCATCTGAGTTCAGCTACTTGCTGGTTTACATCCAACCCCTCTATACATCTCCTTGAATTGCTCGCTGTGTCTCCTTTTATTCTCACACTATTTCCCAGAACCCCTCTTCCTGCCAATGCTCCACCTCCTATTTCATGCATCAGCTCATTGGCCATCAACATTTTTATTGATAGATGGTGCTTATAAGAGTGACCAAGCCCGTTCAGTCAGTCAACAGGTTTTCCAGTGCGGGAGTGAGGATTTAAAAAGGAAAAAGACAGTTAGACAACACTGTAGCATGACCCCAGTCAAGTCTGAGACTGAAGACAAATTTTTATTTTCCAACCCACTTTTTATACCATTTTAATTACATGCAAGTATTTTGGGCAAGCAGTTCAATAAGGAACTAACAAAGCAGCAAGCGATTACTCCCTTGACGGCTGTTTAAAAGGACTTGTCATAATGACCAAAATACTTGAGCCTACTTCCTCATCCAAGCCCAAAATCTTGCCTGAAGCCTAGTTCTTCTGTTACACCCCAAGACTACAATTCTTGCCTTCCCTTACTTCTCTATTAGAGCCTAAAGTTAGATTCTTGCTAAAACTTACTTCCTTATTATGCCCTAATGTCAGATTCCTGCCTGAAGCCTTGTCCTTGGCCAATGCCAGACTCCTGCCAAGTGGTACCCCCAAAAGGCTTTCCACGTAAGAGATTCTCTTTATATTCCCTCCTTAAGACATAGGCTGCATAGCTGGAGGCAGCATGAGGAAAATCAGCCTCTCATAGGCTAGGTTCTTTGATCCATTAAGGACATTTAGTTATCATCATCTCAGTTTCCAGTGAGTATCCAACTGGCAGACAATGAAGGACAGGATTTGTGGAGGGTATTGGGTTTGCTGGAATCTGATTCCAGTTTGCTGGACCTTACCAGACTGTTTACTGGGTCTTAAAGAGGATAATTTAACATGGACTTCAAGACTGACAGGGAGCTTTGGTATATTTGTTGAGTCCCACTGTAAACTTTATGAACTGGGAGATGCTTGGGTAGACAAGAATATTCTAGACTGGTATTTTGAATTGAGCATGTAAAGTGAGTGGTAAGCCAGCCTAGAGGAGATAAAGGCCAACACAATTTCTGTTGCTATGATAAAAAGCAATGCCCAAGGCTATCTATAGGAAGAGTTTATTTGGGCTTACAACGCCAGAGAGATGGGACTCTATCATGGTGAGGAAGCATGGCAGCAAATGACAGGAACAGGAAGCCAAAAGCTCACATCTTAAATCACAAGCACAAAGGAGAGACAGTGAAACTAAAAGTGACATGTCCTTTGCTCTCAAATGCCACCCCCCAGTGAACTACTTCCTGCAAGGCCACACTGCAAGACTCCCCAAACAGTGCCACCGACTGGAGACTAAATATTCAAATGTCTAAAACTATGAAAGTCATTTCTCATTCAAACTACCTCAGGATCTGTCTTGATCACTGGGGTGCAAATGAGACAAATTTTGTGTTACCTTCGAGTTCCTAAGGAGAAAATTGAGAGAATGCCAAATACTGTGCTAGTGAACTTCTCAAAGGCATTGAAGCCAGAGCAACAGTTCCTAGAAGGCATAAATGATTAGACAACAAATTAAAAAAAAAAGACTAAGCTATTCCCAGGGCTAGGCAGTTATGTCCAGAGTAAGCTGTACATTTCTCTCCAGCAGGAAAGTGTTCTGGGGAGGGGATTGTTTGCCTGGCCTATGACTCTCACAGCAGCAATATATGACTAAGGGAGAGACGATGAGAATAGGTACATCTGTAGCCTGCCAGACTCTCAGCGATCTGACAGCAGCTAGGAATGGGAGAGTCATTGACATTGTCTGCAACCCAGATCCTGTCAGTTCTCCCCTTAAACCTGGGTCAGGCCAAGCAGGTTTTGCCAGCCCCTGTAAACCCATCAAGAGCACAATGGTATCATGGAAGCCCCCATGTGAAAAAGGATAGCTCAGGGGAAGGTAAGTTAGTAGAAGGCTAACTGAGGGGATACATTCTACCTACTTCTCTGTTCGCATTGCTTCTTTTTTTTAAAAAAAACTTTTTCTAATTTTTTATTAGGTATTTTCTTCATTTACATTTCAAATGCTATCCTGAAAGACCCCTACCCACCCACTCTTACTTCTTGGCCCTGGCGTTCCCCTGTACTGGGGCATATAAAGTTTGCAAGACCAAGGGGCCTCTCTTCCCAATGATGGCCAACTAGGCCATCTTCTGCTACATATGCAGCTAGAGACACGAGCTCTGGGGGGTTACTGGTTAGTTCATATTGTTGTTCCACCTATAGGGTTGCAGATCCCTTTAGCTCCTTGGGTGCTTTCTTTAGCTCCTCCATTGGGGCACTGTGATCCATCCAATAGCTGACTGTGAGCATCCACTTCTGTGTTTGCCAGGCACCAGCATAGCCTCACAACAGACAGCTATATCAGGGTCCTTTCAGCAAAATCTTGCTGGCGTATGCAATAGTGTCTGCATTTGGTGGCTAATTATGGGATGGATCCCCGGGTGGGGAAGTCTCTAGATGGTCCATCCTTTTGTCTCAGCTCCAAACTTTGTCTCTGTAACTCCTTCCATAGGTATTTTGTTCCCAATTCTAAGAAGGGGCAAAGTGACCACACTTTGGTCTTCCTTCTTCTTGAGTTTCATGTGTTTTTCAAATTGTTTAAAGAAACATGAGCAATGGAATTCTTTCAGGCTATAATGGACCTTGCTAACATTTTACTTATGCGACTCTTTAGCTGCTGACTTCTGAGAACAACTGATTTGGGATGAGCTACAGCTGGCCTTTGGAGAACTGTCCTCTGGGAAAAGCTTTGTGTACATGGGTGTTTTAACACTAAGCTGAGTATCTTTCAGATGTAGAGAAGCATCTGAGAGAACATTAAAAGTAGTTGAAGACCTTCAGAATATGAGGCAACCTGTGACAGTGGAGGAGGGTCCCCCCCAACCCCCAGGTCATAAGGTTGTTAAATAAAAACCCTAGTGCCAGGGACTACTTCCTCCCTATGAATTGATAGCTCAAGGGGCCTTGCAAACCATAAAATCTATTGCTATTGCTGCTGATTGCATGCCAGAGCTAGGAGGTAAGATACTAACAGTTGATGAAGACACCACACACTTTATTTGCAGGACATGGATATAAGTAGGTACAGCAAGAAGTTACTGAACACAGCCAAACTCTGGGGAAAAGAAATAGCTTTAATGAGAAACTGCCAGCATGCCTTGGATATTAGAGAAGGGAAGCTCAGCTGAGAGTTTGTCAGGTTATATGAGGGCAGAAAGGTGGAGCAGCATAGATGCTGGAATAGCCAGTTAGGTTACCGTGGGGTCTCTGTTGTGTTCAGAAGCATTCTGGTGCCAACTGCACCCAGCCTGGTGTGACTGCTGCAGTCAGGAGTGCTCAGCCAGCCTCTAGGGACTCTAAGAAACACTTCAGATTTTCAGCAAAGCCAGAAAGTTTATCTAATGCCAGAAAATGCTCTATGGGATGCTGAGGTAGACTTGCCACCAACAGTCCTATTGGACTTTGTCTGGGCTACAGTGCCAACATGTCTGGCAAGATGTGCCTGCTTGTGCAATAGCGGCATAAATGTAGGTACTACCAACAGCTTTCAATTGTATTTAAGGCTTATTACACACAGGACTGAGTTCACAGAACGATGAAACATGTGGCAGAGGAAGTCAGGGTCTATTGGATGTAAGTCATTGCTATTATTTTATTGTGTGCTTGCTAAACTGCCTTCTAAACATTTGTACTTTTAAAATTATTTTCTATTAGATATATTTTTTTAAAGATTTATTTATTTATTATATGTGTGTACACTGTGGCTGTCTTCAGACACTCCAGAAGAGGGCATCAGATTTTTGTTATGGATGGTTGTGAGCCACCATGTGTTTGCTGGAATTTGAACTCAGGACCTTTGGAAGAGCAGTCGGTGCTCTTAACCGCTGAGCCATCTCACCACCCCCTAGATATTTTTTATTTACATTTCAAATGATGTCCCCTTTCTTGTTTCCCCTCTGAAAACCCACTATACCATCACCCCTCCCCCTGCTCACAAACCCACCCACTCCTACTTCCCTGTCCTGGCATACCCCTACCATGAGGCATCAAGCCTTATCAGGACCAAGGGCCTCTCTTCCCATTGCAGTCCAAGAAGACCATCCTCTGCTACATATGCAGCTGAAGCCATGGGTCCATCCATTTGTACTCTTTGATTGGTGGTTTAGTCCCTGTGAGCTCTGGGGGTACTGGTTGGTTCATATTGTTGTTTCACTTATGGGGCGGCAAGCTCCTTCAGCTCCATCAGTCCTTTCTCTAGCTTCTCCATTGGGGAAGTGCTCAGTCCAATGTTTGGCTGACAGCATCCACCTCTGTATTTGTTAGGCACTGGCAGAACCTCTCAGGAGACAGCTATATCAGGCTCCTGTCCACAAGCATTTGTTGGCATCCACAATAGTGTCTGGGTTTGGTGACTATAGGGGATGGATACCCAAGTGGGGCAGTCTCTGGGTGGTCTTTCCTTCAATCTCTGCTCCACACTTTGTTTCTGTATCTCCTCTCATGGGTATTTTGATCCCCCTTCTAAGAAGGATTGAAATATCCATACTTTGGACTTCCTTCTTCTTGAGCTTCATTTGGTCTGTGAATTGTGTCTTTGGTATTCTGAGCTTTGGAGCTAATCCACTTATCAGTGAGTGTATACCATGTGTGTTCTTTTGTGATTGGGTTACCTCACTCAGGATGATATTTTCTAGTTCCATCCATTTATCTAAGAATTTCATGATTTCATTGTTTTTAATAGCTGAGTAGTATTCCATTGTGTAAATGTACCACATTTTTTATATCCATTCCTCTGTTGAGGGACATCTGGGTTCTTTCCAACTTCTGGCTATTATAGATAAGGCTACCATGAACATAGCGGATCATGTGTCCTTATTACAAGTTGGAACATCTTCTGGGTATATGCCCAGGAGAGGTATTGCTGGGTCCTCCGGTAGTACTATGTCCAATTTTCTGAGGAACTGCCAGACTGATTTTCAGAGTGGTTGCACCAGCTTGCAATACCACCAACACTGGAGGAGTGTACCTCTTTCTTCACATCCTAGCTAGTGAATTTTTGATCTTAGCCATTCTGGCTGGTGTGAGGTGGAATCTCAGGGTTGTTTTGATTTGCATTTCCCTGAAGACTAAGGATGTTGAACATTTCTTTAGGTACTTCTTAGCCATTTGGTATTCCTCGGTTGAGAATTCTTTGTTTAGCTGTGTACCCCATTTTTAATAGGGTTATTTGGTTCTCCAGAGTCTTAACTTCTTGAGTTCTTTGTGTATATTGGATATTAGCCCTCTATCCGATGTAGGATTGGTAAATATCTTTTACCAATCAGTCGGTTGCCATTTTGTCCTATTGACAGTGTCCTTTGCCTTACAGAAGCTTTGTAATTTTGAGGTCCCATGTGCCAATTCTTGATCTTAGAGCATAAGCTAATGGTGTTCTGTTCAGGAAAATTTCCCCTGTGCCCATGTGCTCCAGGCTCTTTCCCACCTTCTTTTCTATTAGTTTCAGTGTATCTGGTTTTATGTGGAGGTCTTTGATCCATGTGGACTTTAGCTTTATACAAGGACACAAGAATGGATCAATTCGCATTCTTCTGCATGCTAACCTCCAGTTGAACCATCACCATTTGTTGAAAATGTTGTCTTTTTCCACTGGATGGTTTTAGCTCCTTTTTCAAGGATCAAATGACCATAGGTGTATGAGTTCATTTCTGGGTCTTCAATTCTATTCCATTCATCTACCTGTCTGTCATTGTAACAATGCTATGCAGTTTTGTTTTTTTTAAATCACTATTGTTCTGTATTACAGCTTGAGGTCTGGGATGGTGCTTTCCCCAGAAGTTCTTTTATTGTTGAGAATAATTTTCACCATTCTGGGCCTTTTGTTATTCCAAAGGAATTTGAGAATTGCTTGCTTGCTTGATCTCTTGTTTTCTTTCTCTCTCTCTTTCTTTCTTTCTTTCTTTCTTTCTTTCTTTCTTTCTTTCTTTCTTTCTTCCTTCCTTCCTTCCTTCCTTCCTTCCTTCCGACTTCCTTCCTTCCTTCCACCTCTGTCTTTCTCTCTCTTTCTCTCTCTCTCTCTCTCTTTTTTTTCTTTCTTTCTTTCTTTCTTTCTTTCTTTCTTTCTTTCTTTCTTTCTTTCTTTCTTCCTTTCTTTCTTTCCTTCATTTTTCCTTCCTTCCTTCCTTCCTTCCTTCCTTCCTTCCTTCCTTTCTATTAGATATTTTCTTCATTTACATTTCAAATGCTTTCCTGAAAGTCCTCTATACCCTTCCCCTGCCCTGCTCCCCAACCCAACTGGCCCTGGCATTCCCCTGTACCGGGGCATATAGTCTTTACAAGAACAAGGGCCTCTCCTCCCAATGATGGCCAACTAGGCCACCTTCTGCTATATATGCAGCTAGATACAGAGCTCTGGCGGTACTGGTTAGTTCCTATTGTTATTCCTCCTATAGGGTTGCAGACCCCTTTAGCTCCTTGGGTACTTTCACTAGCTCCATTGGGGATCCTGTGTTCCATCCAATAGCTGACTGTGAGCATCCACTTCTGTATTTGGCAGGCACTGGTATAGCCTCATAAGAGACAGCTATATCAGGATTCTGTCAGCAAAATCTTTCTGGCATATTCAATAGTGTCTGGGTTTGATGACTATTTATGGGATGGATCCCTGGGTGGAACAGTCTCTGGATGGTCTTTCCTTCTGTCTCAGCTCCAAACTTTGTCTCTGTATCTTCCTCCATGGGTATTTTGTTCCCCATTCAAAGGAGGAACAAAGTATCCACACTTTGGTCTTCCTTCTTCTTGAGTATCTTGCTGTCTTTTTTTCCACTGGATGGTTTTAGGTCCTTTATCAAAGATCAAGTGACCATAGGTGTGTCTGAGAGTTCATTTCTGGGTCTTCAATTCTATTCCATTGATCTATTTGTCTGTCACTGGACCAGTATCATGTTTGTTTGTTTGTTTGTTTGTTTTTATCACAATCGCTCTGTAGTACTGCTTGAAGTCAGCCATGGAGATTCCTCCAGAGGTGCTTTTATTGTTGAGAATAGTTTTTGCTATCCTAGGTTTTTTGTTATTCCAGATGAATTTGCAAATTGTCCATTCTAACTCTGTGAAAAATTGAGTTGGAATTTTGATGGGGATTGCATTGAATTTGTAGATTGCTTTTGGCAAGATAGCCATTTTGACTATATTAATCCTGCCAATCTTTGAGCATGGGAGATCTTTTCATCTTCTGAAATCTTCTTCGATTTCTTTCTTCAGAGACTTGAAGTTTCTTATCATACACATCTTTCACTTCCTTAGATAGAGTCATACCAAGGTATTTTATATTATTTGTGACTAGTGTGAAGGGTGTTTTTTCCCTAATTTCTTTGTCAGCCTGTTTATCCTAGGTGTAGAGAAAGGCCCCTGATTTGTTTGAGTTAGTGTTATATCCAGCTACTGCACTGAAGCTGTTTATCAGGTTTAGGAGTTCTCTGGTGGAATTTTTAGGGATATATATATATAATCATGTCATCTGCAAATAGTGATATTTTGACTTCTTCCTTTCCAATTTGTATCCCTTTGATCTTCTTTTGTTGTCTAATTGCTCTGGCTAGGAGTTCGAGTACTATATTGAATAGGTAGGGAGAAAGTGAGCAGCCTTGTCTAGTCCCTGATTTTAGTGGGATTGCTTCAACTTTCTCTCCATTTAGTTTGATGTTAGATACTGATTTGCTTTATATTGCTTTTATTATGTTTAGTTTTGGGCCTTGAATTTCTGATATTTCATGAATGGGTGTTGGATTTTGTCAAATGCTTTCTCAGCATCTAAGGAGATGATCATGTGGTTTTTGTCTTTGAGTTTGTTTATATAGTCTATTACGTTGATGGATTTCCATATATTAAACCATCCCTGCATCCCTGGGATGAAGGCCACTTGATCATGATCGATGATTGTTTTGATGTGTTCTTGGATTCCGTTAGTGAGAATTTTATTGAGTATTTTTGCATCAATATTCATAAGGGAAACTAAAAAGCTATTAAAAACAATAAATTTATGAAATTCTTAGGCAAATGGATGGATCTACAAGCTATTCATCTGGTCCTGGCTTTTTTTGGTTGGGAGACGATTAATGACAGATTCTATTTCTGTAGGGGAAATGGGAGTGTTTAGATCGTTAATCTGAATCTGATTTAACTTTGGTATGGTAACTGTCTAGGAAATTGTCCATTTCATCCAGGTTTTCCAGTTTTATTGAGTATAGTCTTTTGTAGTAGGATCTCATGTTTTGGATTTCCTCAGGTTCTGTTGTTATGTCTCCCTTTTCTTTTCTGATTTTGTTAATTAGGTTACTGTCCCTGTGCCCTCTTGAGTGTGGCTAAGGGTTTATCTATCTTGTTGATTTGCTCAAAGAACCAGCTTCTGGTTTGTTTGATTCTTTTATAGTTCTTTTTGTTTCCACTTGGTTGATTTCAGCCCTGAGTTTGATTATTTCCTGCTGTCTACTCCTCTTGGGAGAATTTGCTTCCTTTTGTTCTAGAGCTTTTAGGTGTGCTGTTAAGCTGCTAGTGTATGCTCCCTCCAGTTTCCTTTCGGTGGCACTCAAAGCTATGAGTTTTCCACTTAGGAATGCTTTCATTGTGTCCAATAAGTTTGGGTATGTTGTGGCTTCATTTTCATTAAACTCTAAACTCTAAAAAGTCTTTACTCTCTCTCTTTTTTTAATTTCTTCCTTGACCAAGTTATCATTGAGTAGAGTGTTGTTCAGCTTTCACGTGAATGTTGGCTTTCTATTATTTATGTTTTTATTGAAGATCAGACTTAGTCCGTGGTGATCTGATAGGATGCATGGGATAATTTCAATATTTTTGTATCTGTTGAGGCCTGTTTTGTGATCCATTATGTGGTCTATTTTGGAGAAGGTACTATGAAGTGCTGAGAAGAAGGTATATCCTTTTGTTTTAGGATAAAATGTTCTGTATATATCTGTTAAATCCATTTGTTTCATAACTTCTATTAGTTTTAATGTGTCTCTGTTTAGTTTCTGTTTCCAGGATCTGTCCATTGATGAGAGTGGGGTGTTGAAGTCTCCCACTATTGTTTTGTGAGGTGCAATGTGTGGTCTTAGCTTTACTATAGTTTCCTTAATGAATGTGGATGCCCTTGCATTTGGAGCATAGATATTCAGAATTGAGAGTTCATCTTGGAAGATTTTACCTTTGATGTGTATGAATTGCCCCTCATCTTTTTTGATAACTTGGGTTGCAAGTCGATTTTATTCTACATTAGAATGGCTACTCCAGCTCTGTTCTTCGGCTTGTTTGCTTGGACAGTTGTTTTCCAGCCTTTTACCCTGAGGAAGTGTCTGTCTTTTCCCTGAGGTGGGTATCCTGTATGCAGCAAATTGTTGGGTCCTGTTTATTAGCCAATCTGTTAGTCTAAGTCTTTTTATTAGAGTAATTGAGTCCCCTGATATTTAGAGGTATTAAGGAAAAGTAATTGTTGCTTCCAGTTATTTTTGTTGTTAGAGTTGGGATTCTGTTCTTGCAGCTATCTTCTTTTATATTTGTTGAAGGATTACTTTCTTGCTTTTTCTAGGGCATAATTTTTCTCCTTGTGTTGGAGTTTTTCCTTTATTATCCTTTGAAGGGCTGGATTTGTGGAAAGATATTGTGTGTATTTGGTTTTATCATGGAATACTTTGGTTTCTCCATTTATGGCAATTGAGAGTTTTGTTGGGTATATTAGCCTGGGCTGGCATTTGTGTTCTCTTAGGGTTAGTATGACATCTGCCCAGGATCTTCTAGCTTTCACAGTCTCTGGTGAGAAGTCTGGTGTAATTCTAATAGGTCTGCCTTTATATGTTACTTGACCTTTTTCCCTTACTGCTTTTAATATTCTATCTTTATATAGTGCATTTGGTGTTTTGATTATTATTTTTTGGGAGGAATTTCTTTTCTGGTCCAGTCTATTTGGAGTTCTGTAGGCTTCTTGTATGTTCATGGACATCTCTTTCTTTATGTTAGGGAAGTTTTCTTCTATAATTTTGTTGAAGATATTTACTGGTCCTTTAAGTTGAAAATCTTCAGTCTCATTGATACCTATTATCCTTAGTTTTGTACTTTTCATTGTGTCCTGGATTTCCCGGATGCCTTGAGTTAGGATATTTTTGCATTTTGCATTTTCTTTGATTGTTGTGTCCATGTTTTCTATGGAATCTTCTGCACCTGAGATTTTTCTCTTCCATCTTTTTTATTCTGTTACTGATGCTCACATCTATGGTTCCTGATTTCTTTCCTAAGGTTTCTATCTCCAGAGTTGTCTCCCTTTGTGTTTTCTTTATTGTTTCTACTTCCATTTTTAGATCTTGGATGGTTTTGTTCAATTCCATCATGTGTTTGGTTGTGCTTTCCTGTAATTCTTTAAGGGATTTTTGTGCTTCCTCTTGAAGGGCTTCTCTACCTGTTTAGCAGTGTTCTCCTGTATTTCTTTAAGTGAGTTATTAATGCCCTTCTTAAAATCCTCTACCAGCATCATGAGATATGATTTTACATCTGAATCTTGCTTTTCAGGTGTGTTGGGGTATCCAGTACTCACTGTGGTGGGCATACTAGGTTCTGATGATCCGGAATGGTCTTGGTTTCTGTTAGTAAGATTCTTATCTTTGCCTTTTGCCATCTGATAGTCTCTGGTGTTAGATGTTCCAGCTGTCTCTGGCTGGGGCTTGTTCCTCCTGTGAGTCTGTTAGCCTCTGTCAGCGCTCCTGGGAGTCCAACTCTCTCCAAAGTCCCAGTGGTCAGAGCACTCTCTGCAGGCAAGCTCTCCTCTCCCAGGGAAGGTGCCCAGAGGTCTGGAGCTCAGATCCACCTCTTGCCTGAAGATGAAGGCCCCAAGGGACCCTGTCCAAGAAGCTCTGTTGCTTCTGTGGCCCACGCACTCTCCTGGGCAGACTGGTCTCTGAGAGATTCAGGATACAAGATGACGCTCTTACCTGAGTCCCAGTGTCAGAGGCCTCTCTGGAGGCCAAGTCTCCTCAGTGATCCCAAGATCCCTGGGTGTGCTAGGGGGGCTGCTGAATGGAGAGTCCTCTGGGCACCGTGGGACCGTCTGCCGAGTTCAGGCCCAAGGTGGGAAAGAGCCCCAGCCGCAGGTCGGCAGGTTACCTGTGTCCCTGTTCTCCACTGAGTTCACACCCAAGGTGAGAATTGCTCTTTCAAGCTCTATGAAGAATTGAGTTGGAATTTTGATGGGGATTGCATTGAATCTGTAGATTGCTTTCGGCAGGATAGCCATTTTTGACTATATTGGTCCTGCCAATCCATGAGCATGGGAGATCTTTTCATCTTCTGAAATCTTCTTCGATTTCTTTCTTCAGAGACTTGAAATTCTTGTCATACAGATCTTTCACTTCCCTAGTTAGAGTCACACCAAGGTATTTTATATGTTTTGTGACTATTGTGAAGGGTGTTGTTTCCCTAATTTCTTTCTCATCCTGGTTATCCTTTGTGTAGAGAAAGGCCACTGATTTGTTTGAGTTAATTTTATATCCAGCTACTTCACCGAAGCTGTTTATCAGGTTTAGGAGTCCTCTGGTGGAATTTTTAGGGTCACTTATATATACTATCATGTTATCTACGAATAGTGATATTTTTACTTCTTCCTTTCCAATTTGTGACCCCTTGATCTAATTTGTTGTCTAATTGCTCTGGCTAGGACTTCAAGTACTATATTAAATAGGTAGGGAGAAAGTGGGCAGCCTTGTTTAGTCCCTGATTTTAGTGGGATTGCTTCCAGCTTCTCTCCATTTACTTTCATGTTGGCTACTGGTTTGCTGTAGATAGCTTTTATCATGTTTAGGTATGGGCCTTGAATTCCGGATCTTTCCAAGACTTTTATCATTAAGGGGTGTTGGATTTTGTCAAAAGCTTTCTCAGCATCTAACAAGATGATCATGTGGGTTTTGTCTTTGAGTTTGTTTATATAGTGGATTACGTTGATGGGTTTCCGTATATTAAACCATCCCTGCATCCCTGGGATGAAACCTACTTAGTCATGACGGATCATCGTTCTGATGTGTTCTTGGATTCGGTTTGCAAGGATTTTATTGAGTATTTTTGCATTGATATTTATAACGGAAATTGGTCTAAAGTTCTCTTCCTTTGTTGGATCTTTGTGTGGTTTAGGTATCAGAGTAATTGTGGCTTCATAGAATGAATTGGGTAGGGTACCTTCTGTTTCCATTTTGTGCAATAGTTTGAGAAGAGTTGGGATTAGGTCTTCTTTGAAGGTCTGATAGAACTCTGCACTAAACCCATCTGGTCCTGTGGTTTTTTTTTTTTTTTTTTTTTTTTTTTTTTTTTTAGGTTGGAGACTATTAATGACTGCTTCTATTTCTTTAGGGGAAATGGGAGTGTTTAGATCGTTAATCTGATCCTGATTTAACTTTGGTACATGGTATCTGTCTAGGAAGTTGTCCACCTCATCCAGGATTTCCAGTTTTGTTGAGTATAGCCTTTTGTAGTAGGATCTGATGATGTTTTGGATTTCCTCAGGTTCTGTTGTTATGTCTCCTTATTCATTTCTGATTTTGTTAATTAGGATACTGTCCCTGTGCCCTCTAGTTATTCTGGCTAAGGGTTTACCTATCTTGTTGATTTGCTCAAAGAACCAGCTCCTGGTTTGGTTGATTCTTTGAATAGTTCTTTTTGTTTCCACTTGGTTGATTTCAGCCCTGAGTTTGATTATTTCCTGCTGTCTACTCCTCTTGGGAGAATTTGCTTCCTTTTGTTCTAGAGCTTTTAGGTGTGCTGTTAAGCTGCTAGTGTATGCTCCCTCCAGTTTCCTTTCGGTGGCACTCAGAGCTATGAGTTTTCCACTTAGGAATGCTTTCATTGTGTCCCATAACTTTGGGTATGTTGTGGCTTCATTTTCATTAAACTCTAAACTCTAAAAAGTCTTTACTCTCTCTATTTTTTTATTTCTTCCTTGACCAAGTTATCATTGAGTAGAGTGTTGTTCAGCTTCCACGTGAATGTTGGCTTTCTATTATTTATGTTTTTATTGAAGAGCAGACTTAGTCCGTGGTGATCTGATAGGATGCATGGGATAATTTCAATATTTTTGTATCTGTTGAGACCTGTTTTATGACCAATTGTATGGTCAATTTTGGAGAAGGTGCCATGAGGTGCTGAGAAGAAGGTATATCCTTTTGTTTTAGGATAAAATGTTCTGTATTTATCTTTTAAATCCATTTCTTTCATAGCTTCTGTTAGCTTCAATGTGTCTCTGTTTAGTTTCTGTTTCCAGGATCTGTCCATTGATGAGAGTGGGGTGTTGAAGTCTCCCACTATTATTGTGTGAGGTACATTGTGTGCTTTGAGCTTTACTATAATTTCCTTAATGAATGGAGTTGCCCTTGCATTAAAAACATAGATATTCAGAACTGAGAGTTAATCTTGGAAGATTTTACTTTTGTTGTGTATGAAGTGCCCCTCCTTGTCTTTTTTGATAACTTTGGGTTTGAAGTCAATTTTATTTGAATGGCTACTCCAGCTTGTTTCTTCACACCATTTGCTTAGAAAATTTTTTTTCACCCTTTTACTTTGAGGTAGTGTCTGTCTTTTTCCCTGAGGTGGATTTCCTTGCATTGAACCTTTATATACAAAATCACTGTCTGAAGGTGAATTATTACTATCATGGGAATAACACATAGTTCCAAGGTGTACATGTCTCTTTAACACAAAAAGCGTTTTGTTCTTTAATTGTATTGTATATATTTAAATCACACACTCACACTATGGTGTGCTGATTGGTGTGGTAAATTACATGGTGAAATGCTTTGATGCTGGCATTTGCTCATTTGTTCTAGGGTTAAAAGCACTGGTAACTCACCATAATTCATTAGTGATCATTCTTGTTTGACCTCAGACTTCCTGTCCTACCTGCTTATCTGCACCTCTCCCATTCTGTGTTTGTCTGTACACATGTGTCTCATACTTAAGCAGGTCCAACATTTTCCTTATGTGCTTATTTTCCTTAACAAAATGTCTTCCAGGTTCACACTTTTGTGATAAACTGCAGAGCTCTCCCCTGGATTTTCTAATATAGGCTCTTGCAGTGAGATCTAGGCTGGCCTAGAGTTAGTGCTCTGTCTGCCTCAGCTTCCTGAGTTTTGGGCTTAGAAGGATATTTCCCCTCCATTTCTGTCTCAGTATTGACCTTCTTTGATAGATGCTGTAGACTGTATTCTAAAGATTCAAATCCAGCTTGTTTGGGCTTTGAGTTGTTGAAAAGCTTTCCTGTGGTTACAGTTCCTCTGTTGTTTTTCCAAACTCAGTGTCTTCAAATGCTTATCATTGCTGATATTTTGAAGAGTCTCAGAAGGGGCCAGACTTCTGTCTCCTAGGCTCTGCCCCTGATGAATAGTCTTTTTTTAAATTTAATTTTGTTATTTATTCATTTCACATCCTACTCACTAACCCCCTCCCAGTCACCCTCTTCACACAATCCTTTCCCCAACTCCCCTCCCCTTCTCCTTGGAGTGGGTGGGGCTCCCCTGGGTATTTCCCCCCACCCTGGCACTTCAAGTCTATGCAAGGCTAGACACTTCCTCTCCTATTGAGGCCAGACAAGGCAGCCTAGATAAAGTAACATATCCCATGTACAGCCAACAGCTTTTGGGATAGCCCCCATTCCAGCTGTTTGGGACCTACATGAAGACCAACCAATAACCAGCCCATCTTTAGACCTATCCCAAGGGCAAGTACCAATCCCTAACACTTTAATGATACTCTATTATGTTGGCAGACAGGAGCATGGTGTCCTCTGAGAGGCTCCACCCAGCATCTGACTCATACAGACAGATACAGGCACCCACAGCCAAACAGTTGATGGAGTTTAGGGACCTTGTTGTTGTGGTTTTACATTCCTAATGTTGTCCCCCTTTCTGGACTCCCCTGCAAGAGTTCTTCAGCCCATCCCATTCCTTTGCCTCTGAGAGGTGCCCCCCCCCCCCTCTCTACCTCCCTCCCTCACCTACCCATCCCCACCTCATCCCCCCTTTGCACCCCCCCTCCCTGGAGCATCAAATCTCAGAATTAAGCACATCCTCTCTCACTGAGGACAGAAAAGGCAGTCCCCTAGTACATTCACATACATACATGAAACGAAAATACTCACATACATAAAATTGTACCAGAGGCCAGGGACCAGTCCATGTACGCTCTTTGGTTGGTGAGTTAGTCCCTGGGAGCACTGATGGGTATAGTTAGTTGATACTATTGTTCTTCCTATGGGGTTGCCACCCCCTTCAGCTCCTTTAGTCCTTCCCCTAACTCTTCCATCCGGGTCTCTGAGCTCAAGCCAATGTTTGCCTGTAAGTATCTGCATCTGTCTCAGTCAGGTGCTAGTTGAGCCCCTCAGAGGATAGCCATGCCAGGCTCCTGTCTGCAAGCACAATATGGCATCAGCAAAAGATTTGGGTTTGTTGTCAGGCCCTTTTCTATAGGTGACACATTCTGTCGTTATGGTGAACCCCTGGGTTGATATCTCCAAAGGCCTCAAATATTATCATTGCTTCAACATAAATTTGGAAGGACCCATGTTCCAACACCATGCCCCACAAACTAGAGCCGGTTACCATTAGATGTGCTATGCCTGAGAGAAGTCATATTAGGTCCACTGATGGACATCAGGCAGAATCTCAAAGACAAAGTAGAAAGTCCTTCCATAAGGTCTGAGGACATGCCAGTAAATAAAGTTGTCATTGTGAGATGAAGGAGCTCAAGGAGCACAATAAAATATTTCCATGCCAAGACTGATATGGAAGTTTTAATGACTGATAGGCACTTCAGGCAGTCACACAGCAGGTGAATCCTGAAAGAGAATATTTTGCCTAAGAGTGAATGGGGTCAATTTTATAGTCATTAGGAAATATCTGTCCTTGTCTCCTGGGAAATTTGGTTGGCCTCTTATTTGAGTAGTTAGGAGGACAGACAACTATGGTTTCTGACATGGTTGGCTTCCTTTTCTGAAACTGACCATTGGGTAAGGAACCCAGAGCTATTTGGATCGGTCCTAAATGCTTGTAAACTGCATCACAAACACTGTCAGGCTTCAGGTGGCAAGGAGCTGACACAAGAGTATAAGATTTTGCCCTTTATTTAGGGCTCTTTTATTTGGGGCTTTCTCTCTACAAAGAGTACAATTTTGATCTTCTCTGTGACCTAAGCCAATATGGTATCAAGACTTAGAAGTTATTACCACTGGAAACACAGTGAGCACTCGTGATTTTGACATCAGCACCTGAGGTACATGGGTCTGTAACAAGGCTTACAACTCCTGGAAGCCACAGTGCTACAGATTTGCGTGAGTGCCATCACCTTTACAGATTCAATGGAAGCCCTGTGGGAACCAAGAAGATCCAGCAATATAGCACAAGTCAAACAAATAGTCTGAATGTTTCAGAAGGGTCAAATCGGCATTATTATGTAAAGCTTCAATGCATGCAGTAAAAAAAATGTGGATGCATCACCATACTTAATAATAGTTATCAATTCTATAATCAAAACATCAATACCTTTAAAGGGAGAGGCAGATTGCTCCTCAGCAATGGCTGGGCATCAAGGAGACTGCATACAAGTGACCTTATACTCAGGGTGCAGGGTATGCCTCCCTGTGCCAATAAACTGTCACTTTGATTAATGGCGGCCTTCTCACTACAGCCTAAGACACCCTTGAGATAGTCTGGCTCTTGAATGTCCCCCAAAGGGACTATTGCATGGCTATAGACACTTCTTGTGATGTGTCTCTTAGGATGGACTTATGCACATTAAATACTTTTTTATTGCTGTGATAAAATATCTGATAGAGGCAATGGGGGGGTTCTACTTTTGCTCAGATATAGAATCTTCCACAACCAGGAAGGCATGGCTGCTGGAGAAGCTGGTATGTGGTGAAGCTACTTATATGACAGTGGCCTAGAAGACAGAGAGCCCTTCTTAGGCTAGGTATGAGCTCAGAATCCACCCCCGCCCCACAGTGACCCACTACCTTCAGCAAGGCTCCCAACTCCTATAGGCCCCACAACCTCCCAACAGAGTGCTACCAACTGTAGACCAAATGTTCAAACAAAGCTTGTGGGGGATGTCTTACCTTCAAAGCAAACCATGGCATCAGGTTATTAGCATCAGGTCCTCTTGGGTAAGATGTTGGGACCTCATCTCTCCTTGCTTGTTTCTCTGATGTGGAAGATTCTATCTCCTGAACTGGGAGCTAAAATGATCAATAAGAGGTTCCCACATTCTGTACCCATCAGCTAGCATGCTTCATATCACCTCTATTATACAAAGATACCATATAACATTTCTAAAGTGGAACGTTCATGCCTCTGGTAGCTGAATGTAGAGGCAGCAGCATTTACGGACATGAAGATGTGTGTCTGCCTCTCGTGTCTTTAATTTCCCTGTAGCTCTCTCTGCTTCCCACCTTTTATCAGGCAGCAATGCAAATCCACCCAGTTTCCTCTCTCCAACCACTTGCAATTACTACTTTCTCCATGGCTGTGAGACGCCCGACTCTCCAGCAAGAAAGACGCCACAGCAGGATCTTTCTGCACATGTTTATTGGGAGAGCTTGATTGTGAAGGCGAAAGACCCCAAGCCCAAAACTGGTGCTGCTTATATAGGCCTAGGAGAGGTGTGTCTACACCTGATTGGTTATGCTTTCAGTACCTCATTTACATGACTCAGGCCAGGCCGTGACTCAGCACAAACTCTTATGCACATGTGCACATTGGTTGTTTACCCATATTCATGGGCGTCAGCTTGTTGAAACCAGCGCCATCTTGTAATGGCGCTTATTGGCTTCCCACACATGGCTAATGGAAGTAGAAACTTATACAGCTACTTTGAAAATCAATTTTGGTTTCTTAAAAAATTGTGAGTAGTCCTGCCCCAAGGCCCAGCTATACCACCTCTGGGTATATACCCCAAAGATGCCCCATTATACCACAAGGACACATGCTCAACTATGTTCATAGCAACTTTATTTGTAATAGCTGGAAACTGGAAACAAACTAAATGTCCTTCAACTGAAGAATGGATCAAGGTAATGTGGTAAATCTATACAGTGGAATATTATTTAGCTATTTAAAAACAAGTACATTGCCAGGCGTGGTGGCACATGCCTTTAATCCCAGCACTTGGGAGGCAGAGGCAGGCGAATTTCTGAGTTCGAGGCCAGCCTGGTCAACAGAGTGAGTTCCAGGACAGCCAGGGCTATACAGAGAAACCCTATCTCAAACCCTCCCAAAAAATCCCCTTAAAAAGGGGGACATCATGAAATTTGCAGGCAAATGGATGGAAATAAAAAATGTCATCTTGAATGAGGTAACATAGACCCAGAAATACACGTATGGTATGTACTCACTTATAAGTGGACACTAGTCATAAAATACAGGACAATCATGTTACAATCCATAGCCCCAAAGAAACTAAGTAATAAGGAGGATGCAAGGGAGTTATGTGAACCTCACAGAGGGTTCTTTGCTGAGCACAGCTGGGCCTTTTAGGCTTCAGGTCATCTGCATCTGCCCTATAACACTGCTGGAGGCAGACCCATCACTGTGGACAGATCCTTTTTCTGCTCAGCTTCTGCAGTCTAAGGCTGAGTGGTCTGTGTATCGCTTCTCTGAAATACACTATCTCTCTATCCTCCTGCGGGGTGGGCTCTCTGGCTGCGTGTGAAGAGTAGCAGCTGGAAGCATTATACAAAAGTCGCCATCAGGCTCCCAAAACAGATGGGGCCTAGGATGGAGTCCTTTCTCTCTAGGTCTCTGCAGCTTCTGACTGCTTGCCTCTTCCTCATCTAGCTCAAGTCTGGTCACCAACATCTCTAGACTTCCTTCACATCTAAGCTCTGCACTCAATCAAAGCTTCCAGATTGAAGAGGTGTGTGTGTGTGTGTGTGTGTGTGTGTGTGTGTGTGTGTGTATGTGTTAGGCCACAGTGCTAAAAGGGAGCCTGGGAGTCTCCTGCCAGAGCTGCTCAGGAAGTGATATTGAAATGGGGATGGGGAGAGTGGTGGGGCTCAGGTTTGATAACTGGGTGAAAGCTAGCAAATTTATTGAAATAAATTCTAAAATGTGGCTCCAACTTGTTAACTTGTAAATTCCTTGGCCTCCTGTAGCCCCCAGGGTGACATTGCTGGCTAGGAAACAGGCATTAAATGCAAAATCTCTTCTCCACTGCTATCTCTGGCTATACCAGACACAGAAGACACTGTGACAAAAAGCTGGAGTATGTGTGGCTAACCTCAGGATGGAATGTCCTACTGTTGGGAGAGTCTCAGAGCAGGCACACCTCACTGCAGGTGGCACTTCAGGATGACTGTGCCCCATGGCTGCCAATACCTTAGGATGGATAGGTCACCCTGGTGACCATTATTAATTCCAAGTACGGCATCTCGGGGTAGGCATGCCCCACTGAATACAACACTCTGGAATAGACCCCAAAACTGCAAAAATAAAGTCTGCTTCCTTACACTGTTTCTCTCTGGCACTTGTTGCAACAACTGATGCTATAACTCTCTCTCCTCCATCCCCCATTTCCCCTTCTCCTCTCCCCTTGAATCCCATAGTTGGTGTGGAGCTCATTGCCATTTTGGGAAGGACATTACCCCCACTGGTGGCTTCCTCTTCCCAAGGTGGCTGAGGGAATTACATAAAATGACATTGGGATTTGTCACTCCAATAATGTCAATGTTTGTTATGTCTTCTGAGTTAGGAGGAATGGCTGGAAATTTTGCCCTTCAGACTCTATACTAGGTCCCCTCTATTTTGTAAGCCTGATTATGACTTTTGTAATGCTCCTAGCTGGTGCTCTTCACAGGCAGCCACAGAGCCCACCCTACGAGCATGTGTGCATGTGTGTGTGTGTGTGTGTGTGTGTGCGCGCGCGCGCGCACGCAGGCATGTATGTAGGTTCCTCTGTAGATCCCTGACTATCCTGGAACTCACTCTGCAGATCAGAGTGGCCTCAGACTCAGAGATCCACTTGTCTGCTTTCCAAATGTTGAAATTAGAGATACACACCACTGCCAACCAGCACTCCCCACATCATTCTTTAGGATATATCCTTCTACCTTTAACAGATGACCTGACACTATTTCAGTGGAAACACTTGTAGTCATCTGCCCTCAGCTGACAGAATCTTCTCAGTGACTCACTTGCCTGTACTTTCACAGAAGAGAGATATGCAAACTTTTAAAACAAACCCTCCCGGTCTGTCTGTGATGCCCAGAACCTCCTTTCAGCAAGGTAGCAAATAGCCAGTAAGTGCAAATTGACCTGGAATAAGACTGCTGAAATAGGGATGGTGTGGGTTTGGAAATCTGAAAAGCATAATGTGCACTTAAGCTGGGCTATTCGAGGAGTAGAGTGCCATGGACTCCATAGGTGATGATGATGGTGGTGGTGGTGGTGGTGGTGATATGTGTGTGTGTGTGTTATCCTGGGGTAATGTTGTTGTTCTGGTGGAGGTGGTGGTAAAGTGTGTGTGTGTGTGTGTGTGAGTCTGAAAGCCATGAGTATTGTTGTGTGGAGTGCCATGGGTATTTGGGAGAACATGTGGACTGGTCTAGCTGGAAGCTATAGGTTCTGGGTACACCTCATGCCTGAATGGCAAGAAAGTCAGCTTTAAATTGGAACCAGAACTTGACCACAGGTCGAGCTGTGGGTGATGCTGTGTATATGTAGAGAGACAGCGAAGATGGAGGCTTGGTCAGTCTTTCTCCAAACTTCCAGGCTAGGACATTTGTTTAAAACTGGGTTTGAAGCTATAGTCTCTCCCATGACAGGCAAGGCCTCTGGCACTGGGCTGCATCCTCTGCCTTTTAGCATGGATTCACTTTCTCACCGGGTTTAGTTTTGTTTAAATATGCTCTGCAGGGTCACTCTTTCTGTCTCAGTCACCTGAGAAGCTGGGAGGGCGGGGCCCAGGTTGTACTTTTCATTAGGCGTGATCCTACTGAATCTCTTGTTTCTGTCTTTACCTGTAAAATGGGAATACTAATCTCTACCCAGCAGAGGTTTATTTTATGATGAAATAGAGAACAATGTGACTACAGCACCTTCAGCAGGCTAAGGGAGCCCTAATGTCCTGCACCCACAATTATTCCTCTCGTCTTCTTGATAGCTGTCAGGCTGGGCAGAAGGGCTGACTATGAATCAGACCAGCATCAAAAGCAGATAGGGTTCTCCTTACTGCTTCTCTGCAATGTGTTAGGTTCCAAATGGCCTCTGTGGGCCTTTTCAGTTGATTACAGTGGGACTGATCTGCAGTTATACCACACCAACCCAGACCTGTCGCGTTTGCAGCCATGCCTGAGGCTGGCTCAGAAGTTGGGGATGCCCCTGGCAGAGCTACTTCCTGCTTTCTATTCTCATAGAATGACTCTGTGAAATAAAAAGACTGAAAGGAGCTCTTGCATAGACCACTCCCTGTGAGATCCTCATTGTATGATCCTTGCGTTATTTCATCCATTCACTCATTCATTCATTCACTCACTCATTCATTAGTAGTGGCTTCATGCACAGTGGATGTGGCTCTGAGTCAGGTATAGGAAGAAGAGGAGAAAAACAAAGCATGTAGTCAGCTGACGGGAACCTCACTGAGCACTCAGTAAGTTCTGGTGGAATAATTGCTGGTTACCAACTTAGCAGACTATAGGATGGTAACAGTTTAACCTTGAAAATGAGGGATAAATAGGTAGACTTAGGAGGCTCCTAGCTTCACTTGTCCCCACTTTCACTTTTTGGGGCAGCATTGTTGTAGAGAGAGCTCTAAACTTTCTCTGTAGGTGACACATGTCCACCTTACCTCTGCTCTGAGTCTCCTTGTCTTGGGCCAGCCTGACAGCGGCAATGTAATGGTGATTTGCTAGATGCTGTGGAAAGTGACAGGTTGAGACTTGTACTAGTGTAAGATAGGAAACCATGGGGATATGAGCATCGGTTAGAACTGTTAGGGTCAAAGGACATAAGCAACAAGAAGCCAGGATACTTTATCTCTGTTATTTCCACAGGCCTTGGACATCAAGCCATAGACAGCGTAATGCTTCAAGAAGGAAATTAATGTGCAAATAAATAATTAACGCAATAAAGGGATGAGACCATGAGTAATTTGCAGGATCTGACTTAGGGAATCCTTTAACCTGTGGGAAAGCCAGCCCCTCCCTACTCACTTCCATCAACCTTCTACTTCAGCCATTAAGGTGAGGTTCACATAGGGGCCACCAGAGGGCGCGAGGCGGCTGGGTTTCCCGCACGGAGTGCTTTTCCTGTGGCCCCGCTTTGGGCG
Source organism: Mus musculus (assembly GCF_000001635.26). Lineage (NCBI taxonomy): Eukaryota > Metazoa > Chordata > Mammalia > Rodentia > Muridae > Mus > Mus musculus. The sequence continues at coordinate 19,980,012 of NC_000074.6, forward strand.
GAGCCTTTGTGCTGGCGCCCAGCCGCTGGACGCGGTAGAAGGGCAGACAGAACGCAGATCTGGGGTTGGGGCTGTTGCAGTGTCCGCCGGAGCGGTTTGGGAAGTGCACGGGGCGACGATGGCGGCGGAGCGGCAGGAGGCGTTGAGGGAGTTCTTGGCGGTGAAGGGCACTGAGGAGGTCAGGACCCTTTCTTCCTGGAGTCGGCTGGCTGGGACCTGCAGGTAGCGCCGCGAGGCGGGCCGCTTCGGGCGGGCTGGGGAATGCGGAGTGCGGCGTCGGCTCTTTGATCCCTAAGCAGCCGAAGCGCACCTTCATCCCTGCGGGGCTGGGCCCTGCCTGGCCCAGGCCTCATGGTGTCTGGGGTCGCTTGCCACGCGTCGTCGGCCTGGCTTGGAAGTTCATGGACGCGGGCAGGCCCGGCCTGCTTTTCAGGGCCTCCGTTTTCCGGCGGGCTCGCAGTGTTAGCGAGACTTTGGGCGCTGCGGCAGTCTGCGTGGAGTCGTCGCCTGGTGACGTGGCTGCCGCGGCGAGTGCCTTCTGGTGGCCACATTCAGTCGAGTGCCTGGCTTCCAGATGGAGCCCCACCGAGGTGGCAGTGGCCTTCCAATTCCGCTTCTGCAAGGATGCTGTGCTGGTGGGGGAAACCCTGCAGGGCATCAGCCCACGCCCCACTCTTGCCTAATTGCAGGGAGAAACTACCTGTGGGATTGTGGCACAGGTTTGGGATCTCTGCACATTTCGTCGTTAACTGTAAAATGGGAATTTATTAGGACTTACTGTCTTGTTCACAGGCGGTAGTAAATAGTCACCAAGGAATTAATTTAGAAGACAAAGCTCCACCAGGCATGAAATATTGCACACTTTTGATCCCTAGAGCAACGCCCATGTCTTAGTGCTCAGAAACACAGTAATTAATGTTAGAAAGAACTGATTGCATAAATGTCCTTGGCCAGCCTACATCTTAGGTAGATGATGATGACTAATATTTCTTGAGTATCTCCAACAAGCCAGGCACTGTTCAGCATTACAAAATGTCTCATTTACATGTCTCACGTTGCAGCTGAGACTTGGAGGATAAAAAACTTGAAGAACTCACTAACTACTAAAACAGGTAAAGACTAACCCTGTCTTATGGATGAGGAATTGGACCCTCAAAGGGACACCAAATGTGCTCACTGTGTGAGCTTTCTGATGTAACCATGTCTACTGACTGTAATATTTAAATAGCTTCCCAATCATTAGGGATTTTTATTCCTGTAACTCTTTCAGCACTCTGGAGGCAGAAGATCTCTGAATTTGAGACCAGCCTGATCTACATAGTTCCAGGAGTAAATAGTCCCTCTTTCAAAAACATAACAAACAGAAAGAGGTCAGATGCTCTTAAAGGCGCTGTGAAGCCTCTGTGCTTAGCGGAAATACATGAGAGAAAAGCTTCTATCCCAGTAGAGCATCTGAACTGAGGCTCTTACCTGTGTGGTAACTTGACTAGCAGTGCCAGGACTTGAATGCAGGTTGTCTAAATGTCAGTTTAGTACAACTCCTACGATGGCACATGACTTCCCAGAAGCTGGTTATGTTACATGAAGAATACCTTCAGACTGATTGTCCCATGACAGCTCATTTCTTCCTATACAGTTGGTTACCTTTTAGACAGGAGGTGCCTCCTCCATCTCTGTGGAACTTCATTGTTCTGTCTTCTCTCTTTGTGTGGAGAATGTGTGATAAATCAATGCCTTCTCGTTGAGTTGGCTACAGTCACAAATGACCAAAGGACTCATATGAAAGGCTTCCACATGTGTAAAGCTAAGGTGACTGCGTTAATTTTAGTGATTATCTCCTTAAGTTTTATAGGTTTGGTGGAACAGCATCTCCATTTCAAACAGGAACCGGGCTTCACAAAGAGAGGAAATGTAGCATCTGTCCCTATACTCTTCTTCCTCTTAGAACATAAGCGTGAGGGCCTGAGCATGCTGCCTGGGGTTCAACATGACCCCACTTCTTACCTCCAGAAACTGTCTTCATTTTGCAGTCCATTCGTGCCAGCTATAAAGTGAGACAATAATAATACTAATTATGAAATTCTGAGTAGATTAAATGAATTAATATGTAGTGTACAGATGACCTGACACATGAATAAATAATAGTTCATGGTCTTCCTTTATGTTTTTCGTATTAATTTTATTTAATATCTTTGTTCCACTTGATGGGTGGATTTCCCCCTGAAGTAATATATCCCCATCTCCACTTCCAGGCTAACATGTCTATTGCCTTTCCATCTCAACTTCTTTAATTATGGCTTCCTGTTATTTTTGTTGTGAGAGTTAAGATTCTGTTCATGTGACTCTCTTCTTTTAGGTGTTTTGAAAGATTTCTTTCTTGCTTTTTCTAGGGTGTAATTTCCCTCCTTGTGTTGGAGTTCTCACTTTATCATCCTTTGAAGGGCTGGTTTTTGTGGAAAAATAATGTGTGAATTTGGTTTTGTCATGTTTTTCTGATGATTTCCTTTAGTGGGCACCCGAGATACAAAGCCCTTCATTTCACAGGCATGAAGATGGGGTTGAGGACATGAAGCAGCAAGGTAGTCGTAGATATCAGGTGCCAGGTACAGCATCATTTGTATAACTTCATTCATCAACAAACATTAACTGCTTCAGAGGTTAGTTTTCACATCTAAGACAGTGAGTGACTACTAAAGCATTTTACAGACTTTAATAACCTCTCAGAATAGCTAATCAAAGTGACTTAAATGGAACTAGTGCATTAGGACGCTTGGGACTAAAGTTTAACTTAAAATAATTTTAAGAGCTATGGACAATGGGGTCCCCTTAGAACCTTAAAAATACTATATTCTGGGGCCTGAACTGGGGCACAAGTCCCTTCCAGTCCACTCGAGCACCGGGGTGCCTTGCCAGCGGAGTCTCTCGACACCCGCAAGGGCCCACACAGGATTCCCCTCGGGACCCTAAGACCTCTGGTGAGTGGAACACAACTTCTGCCAGGAGGCAGGTTCAAACACCAGATATCTGGACACCTTCCCTGCAAGAAGAGAGCTTGCCTGCAGAGAATACTCTGACCACTGAAACTAAGGAGAGAGCTAGCCTCCCAGGTCTGCTTATAGAGGCTAACAGAGTCACCTGAGGAACAAGCTGGAACCAGAGACAACTATAATAGCTAGCTTCAGAGATTACCAGATGGCGAAATGCAAATGTAAGAATCCTACTAACAGAAATCAAGACCACTCACCATCATCACAACGCAGCACTCCCACCCCACCTAGTCCTGGGCACCCCAACACAACTGAAAATCTAGACCCAGATTTAAAAACATTTCTCATGATGATGGTAGAGGACATCAAGAAGGACTTTCATAACTCACTTAAAGAAATACAAGAGAGCACTGCTAAATAATTACAAGTCCTTAAAGAAAAGCCGGAAAACACAACCAAACAGGTAGAAGTCCTTATAGAAAAACAAGAAAACACAAACAAACAGGTGATGGAAATGAACAAAACCATACTAGAACTAAAAAGGCAAGTAGACACAATAAAGAAAACCCAAAGCAAGGCAAAGCTGGAGATAGAAACCTTAGGAAAGAGATCTGGAACCATAGATGCGAGCATCAGCAACAGATTACAAGAAATGTAAGAGAGAATCTCAGGTGCAGAAGATTCCATAGAGAACATCGGCACAACAATCAAAGAAAATACAAAATGGAAAAGGATCCTAACTTAAAACATCCAGCAAATCCAGGTCACAATGAGAAGACCAAACCTACGGATAATAGGAGTTGATGACAATGAAGATTTTCAACTTAAAGGGCCAGCAAATATCTTCAACAAAATGATAGAAGAAAACTTCCCAAAACTAAAGAATGACATGCCCATGATCATACAAGAAGCCTACAGAACTCCAAATAGACTGGACCAGAAAAGAAATTCCTCCCGACACATAATAATCAAAACAACAAATGCACTAAATAAAGATAGAATATTAAAAGCAGTAAGGGAGAAAGGTCAAGTAACATATAAAGGCAGGCCTATGAGAATTACACCAGACTTTTCACCAGAGACTATGAAAGCCAGAAGAGCCTGGACAGATGTTATACAGACACTAAGAGATCACAAATGCCAGCCCAGGCTACAATACCCGGCCAAACTCTCAATTACCATAGATGGAGAAACCAAAGTATTCCACGACAAAACCAAATTCACACATTATCTTTCCAAGAATCCAGCCCTTCAAAGGATAATAACAGAAAAAAGCCAATACAAGGACAGAAATGACGCCCTAGAAAAAGCAAGAAAGTAATCCCTTAACGAACCAAAAAGAAGACAGCCACAAGAACAGAATGCCAACTCTAACAGCAAAAATAAAAGGAAGCAACAATTACTTTTCCTTAATATCTCTTAATATCAATGGACTCAATTCCCCAATAAAAAGACATAGACTAACAGCCTGGCTACACAAACAGAAGCCAACATTCTGCTGCTTACAGGAAACCCATCTCAGGCAAAAAGACAGACACAACCTCAGAGTGAAAGGCTGGAAAACAATTTTCCAAGCAAATGGTCTGAAGAAACAAGCTGGAGTAGCCATTCTAATATCGGATAAAATCGACTTCCAACCCAAAGTTTTCAAGAAAGACAAGGAGGGACACTTCAAACTCATCAAAGGTAAAATCCTCCAAGAGGAACTCTCAATTCTGAATATCTAAGCTCCAAATGCAAGGGCAGCCACATTCATTAAAGATACTTTAGTAAAGCTCAAAGCACACATTGCACCTCACACAATAATAGTGGGAGACTTCAACACACCACTTTCATCAATGGACAGATCGTGGAAACAGAAACTAAACAGGGACACAGTGAAACAAACAGAAGTTATGAAACAAATGGATCTGACAGATATCTACAGAACATTTTATCCTAAAACAAAAGGATATACCTTCTTCTCAGTACCTCACGGGACCTTCTCCAAAATTGACCATATAATTGGTCACAAAACAGGCCTCAACTGATACAAAAATATTGAAATTGTCCCATGCATCCTATCAGACCACCATGGCCTAAGGCTGATCTTCAATAACAACATAAATAATGGAAAGCCAACTTTCACATGTAAACTGAATAACACTCTTCTCAATGATACCTTGGTCAAGGATGGAATAAAGAAAGAAATTAAAGACTTTTTAGAGTTTAATGAAAATGAAGCCACAACATACCCAAACCTATGGGACACAATGAAAGCATTTCTAAGAGGGAAACTCATAGCTCTGAGTGCCTCCAAGAAGAAACTGGAGAGAGCACACACTAGCAGCTTGACAACACATCTAAAAGCTTTAGAAAAAAAGGAAGAAAATTCACCCAAGAGAAGTAGACTGCAGGAAATGATCAAACTCAGGGGTGAAATCAACCAAGTGGAAATAAGAAGAACTATTCAAAGAATTAACCAAACGAGGAGTTGGTTCTTTGAGAAAATCAACAAGATAGATAAACCCTTAGCTAGACTCATTAGAGGGCACAGGGACAAAATCCTAATCAACAATATCAGAAATTAAAAGAGAGGCATAACAACAGATCCTGAAGAAATCCAAAACACCATCAGCTCCTTCTACAAAAGGCTATACTCAACAAAACTGGAAAACCTGATCGAAATGGACAAATTTCTGGACAGATACCAGGTACCAAAGTTAAGTCAGGATCAAGTTAACGATCTAAACAGTCACATATCCCCTAAAGAAATAGAAGCAGTTATTAATAGTCTCCCAGCCAAAAAAAGCCCAGGACCAGACGGGTTTAGTGCAGAGTTCTATCAGACCTTCAAAGAAGATCTAATTCCAGTTCTGCACAAACTATTTCACAAAATAGAAGTAGATGGTACTCTACCCAACTCATTTTATGAAGCGACAATTACTCTGATACCTAAACCACAGAAAGATCCAACAAAGATAGAGAACTTCAGACCAATTTCTCTTATGAATATTGATGCAACAATCCTCAATAAAATTCTCGCTAACTGAATCCAAGAACACATTAAAGCAATCATCCATCCTGACCAAGTAGGTTTTATTCCAGGGATGCAGGGATGGTTTAATATACGAAAATCCATCAACGTAATCCATTATAGAAACAAACTCAAAAACAAAAACCACATGATCATCTCGTTAGATGCAGAAAAAGCATTTGACAAGATCCAACACCCATTCATGATAAAAGTCTTGGAAAGATCAGGAATTCAAGGCCCATACCTAAACATGATAAAAGCAATCTACAGCAAACCAGTAGCCAACATCAAAGTAAATGGAAGAAGCTGGAAGCAATCCCACTAAAATCAGGGACTAGACAAGGCTGCCCACTTCCTCCTTACCTTTTCAACATGGTACTTGAAGTATTAGCCAGAGCAATCGACAACAAAACGAGATCAAGGGGATACAAATTGGAAAAGAGGAAGTCAAAATATCACTTTTTGCAGATGATATGATAGTATATATAAGTGACCCTAAAAATTCCACCAGAGAACTCCTAAACCTGATGAACAGCTTCGGTGAAGTAGCTGGATATAAAATTAACTCACACAAGTAAATGGCCTTTCTGTATACAAAGAATAAACAGGCTGAGAAAGAAATTAGGGAAACAACACCCTTCTCAATAATCACAAATAATATATAATATCTTGGAGTGACTCTAACTAAGGAAGTGAAAGATCTGTATGATAAAAACTTCAAATCTCTGAAGAAAGAAATTAAAGAAGATCTCAGAAGATGGAAAGATCTCCCATGCTCATGGATTGGCAGGATCAACATTGTAAAAATGGCTATCTTGCCAAAAGCAATCTACAGATTCAATGCAATCCCCATCAAAAGTCCAACTCAGTTCTTCAACGAAGTAGAAAGGGAAATATGCAAATTCATCTGGAATAACAAAAAACCTAGGATAGCAAAAACTCTTCTCAAGGATATAAGAACCTCTGGTGGAATCGCCATGCCTGACCTAAAGCTTTACTACAGAGCAATTGTGATTAAAAACTGCATGGTACTGGTATACTGACAGACAAGTAGACCAATGTAATAGAATTGAAGACCCAGAAATGAACCCACACACCTATGGTCACTTGATCTTCGACAAGGGAGCTAAAACCATCCAGTGGAAGAAAGACAGCATTTTCAACAAATGGTGCTGGCACAACTGGTTGTTATCATGTAGAAGAATGCGAATTGATCCATACCTATCTCCTTGCACTAAGGTCAAATCTAAGTGGATCAAGGAACTTCACATAAAACCAGAGACACTGAAACTTATAGAGGAGAAAGTGGGGAAAAGCCTTGAAGATATGGGCACAGGGGAAAAATTCCTGAACAGAACAGAAATGGCTTGTGCTGTAAGATGGAGAATTGACAAATGGGACCTCATGAAACTCCAAAGCTTCTGCAAGGCAAAAGAGACCGTCAATAAGACAAAAAGACCACCAACAGATTGGGAAAGGATCTTTTCCTATCCTAAATCAGATAGGGGACTAATATCCAACATATATAAAGAACTCAAGAAGGTGGACTTCAGAAAATCAAATAACCCCATTAAAAAATAGGGCTCAGAGCTAAACAAAGAATTCTCACCTGAGGAATACCGAATGGCAGAGAAGCACCTGAAAAAATGTTCAACATCCTTAATCATCAGGGAAATGCAAATCAACTCTGAGATTCCTCCTCACACCAGTCAGAATGGCTAAGATCAAAAATTCAGGTGACAGCAATTGCTGGCGTGGATGTGGAGAAAGAGGAACACTCCTCCATTGTTGGTGGGATTGCAGGCTTGTACAACCACTCTGGAAATCAGTCTGGCGGTTCCTCAGAAAATTGGACATAGTACTACCAGAGGATCCAGCAATACGTCTCCTGGGCATATATCCAGAAGATGTCCCAACCGGTAAGACGAACACATGCTCCACTATGTTCATAGCAGCCTAATAGCCAGAAGCTGGAAAGAACCCAGATGCCCCTAAACAGAGGAATGGATACAGAAAATGCTGTACATTTACACAATGGAGTAGTACTCAGCTATTAAAAAGAATGAATTTATGAAATTCCTACCCAAATGGATGGACCTGGAGCGCATCATCCTGAGTGAGGTAACACATTCACAAAGGAACTCACACAATATGTACTCACTGATAAGTGGATATTAGCCCAAAACGTAGGATACCCAAGATATAAGATACAATTTGCTAAACACATGAAACTCAAGAAGAATGAAGACTGAAGTGTGGACACTATGCCCTTCCGTAGAATTGGGAACAAAACACCCATGGAAGGAGTTACAGAGACAAAGTCTGGAGCTGAGACGAAAGGATGGACCATCTAGAGACTGCCAAAACCAGGGATCCACCCCATAATCAGCTTCCAAACGCTGACACCATTGCATACACTAGCAAGATTTTATTGAAAGGACCCAGATGTAGCTGTCTCTTGTGAGACTATGCCGGGGCCTAGCAAACACATAAGTGGATCCTCACAGTCAGCTATTGGATGGATCACAGGGCTCCCAATGGAGGAGCTAGAGAAAGTACCCAAGGAGCTAAAGGGATCTGCAACCCTATAGGTGGAATAACATTATGAACTAACCAGTACCCCGGAGTTCTTGACTCTAGCTGCATATGTATCAAATGATGGCCTAGTTGGCCATCACTGGAAAGAGAGGCCCATTGGACACACAAACTGTATGTGCCCCAGTACAGGGGAACGCCAGGGCCAAAAAAAAATGGGAATGGGTGGGTAGGGAAGTGGGGGGGAGGGTATGGGGGACTTTTGGGATAGCAGTGGAAATGTAATTGAGGAAAATATGTAATAAAAAATATAAAAAAAATACTATATTCTGGGGTTACTTTATCTCTGTTTGATTTAGGGTGTGTAAGGAATTTTGTAAGTTTCCCAGGTGATTCAAGTGTTCAGCCAGGGTAAGAGTCGATAATCTAGGTATTCAATTTCATGAAGGTAAAATCAATTTGTTCTCATGGTCCTTTATACACAATAGCAAAGACTGTAATGAAGAGCTAGTCAACATCTAAAATTTTGGAGAATTTAATGTATCCTACATTATCTTCTGTTGAAATATCCTATTTGAATTTGTTAATCAACAATGTGATCCAAAGGAAAGGAAATTGTCATTTCTACCTGAGGAAAATGAAAGGGGAAACCTTTCTTTATTATGGCACTAGTAAATTAAAAACAAGGTACATGATTTTTAATTTGTTTTGACAGAAATGTGTGTGGAACAATAGATTATTCTTCTACATAAGTCAAAATCACATCAGTAATTCTCAGTAGGATTAGCCTAGGATTATAGAAACTGTAATTAAATGAACCCTCTCTGTGACCTAAAAAGGACACTTTACATTACCTTGGAAAGTTCCACCTGTCTAGGGTGGTAGGCTCATGCTTTAGCAAGTACTAGGAGGCATGGGTGAGTTTTGCTGTATCCAATTGCTTTTCTTTCATCATGACTCTAGAAATATCCCATTCTTTCTGATAATTGGCATTAATTTACTGAAAAAAAGAGTGTTTTAAAGGTTGGATTTATTGAAACAACAGTGAGATAATTGTGAAGTTTTCTAAAAATAAATGGGTGAGACATCCTTTGTAATATACACAGGCATATAAAAGAGGCATTTAAATATGTCTTAGGGTTCATTTAGACTGCCCTGAGCCATATATGGGGTGGTCCAGACAGAACATTAAGAAAAAGACCTCTGAAATAGCCCACCCACACTCTGGAGAAAACCAGGCTTCTGGTAATTGGAAGCAGCTTGACTCTCCATTCCCCATTCCTCTGGTTGAGCTAAAGTGATGCTTGTGGATCTGGGTGGCTAACACCATGGATTATAATTCTCTGACAGAAGATCTGGTACTGGGTTCTGGTGACTTCAGGCACTCCCTTCCCTGGTTGTAGTGATCAGTTTGCAAGACTTCATCAAGCCTTTTTTTAGGGATGAAGCCCAACTTCAGATAAGACTTTCTCTCACTATTTATCTATCAGAAAACAGACTGACAGTAGCTCTGTGAGAAACCTCAGGTACTAGGGATACAGAGCAGTATCTCTTATTTCTTCTACCTCTAACTCTTTAAAGAGCACTCTTAGGTTGCTTAAGATATATTTCCCTTCATGAATCTGAGGCTTTTGTTTCCATAGATATGATGTGAATGGAAAACTGTATTTAATGCAGGAGACAACAATCCTATGAAAATTATCTTTCACTTCCTGATACTTTCTTTCTCTCTCCATAGAGTAGGGGAGTTTGAGGCTCACTTGATCTAGTTTTAAATGTTAGCCATCAGCCCCTATATTTCTGTTTCACCTTTTCTAATGAAATGAAAACAAACGAACAAACCAAAAAAACAAAACAAAACAAGACAAAAAGACCCTTAATAGTTGAGCATCTTTACCTTGTCATCTAATTCTGGATTTCTGAAAATTCACAGTGTAACAAAATCTCCCAACCTGAAACAGACATGGTTTCATTCATTCATTCATTCATTTCATTCATTCATTCATTCATTCATTCATTCTACTAGGGGAAGAATTTTGGGACTTTCTGTGATTTCACACATTCAAAGTTTTTAAACCATAGATCTTGTTCCCAATCCAGCCCTTCTACTGAGGCTAAGAACATGAGCATCTTTCTCTCCATTTACTTTCCCAGTGTCTCCTTTTGGGTCTGCTGAGTTCAGAAGGCCATCTAAATGTTTTCTCAAATAAATAGTTCTCTAACTAACTAACTAACTAACTAACGACAGCAGTCTTATTTCACTAGTTCTCTCACTCAGAGGATTGTTATCACCAGAAAGTCTTTGACAGCACACCTTCCTCTATCAAAAAGTTTATGGTCTTCTGATTATTTTTCCTTGTCTACTCATGGCTACTTAGCTAGTAAAAGTATGGCTGCTCTCAACTGTGACTTAAGTATGAAATATACACTGAGCCTAAAACAGAACATTAAAAGAAAGTAGAGGTAAAATAAGATAGATTATATACTGGGTAAATGCTGTAATTATCTGATGGGGATATGACTATGTGATAAAATATGTGGTTAAAATTAATGGACTTTTTATAACTTTAAAAAATGTGTCTTTCTGAATATTTACTGTTCTCCAGATTTCAATGAATTCTATGTTAGTGAGTCCTAATGAAGTTAGTAATGAGCAGGCCTACTAGCTGACCTTAGACCATTACCAAGGGTTGAAAACTACAATCCAGGAATGGCTGCCCCAGTACTGACCCACAGACAGACTCTTGTATACAGAGAGGCATTTAATGATATATTTCTGTCCTTTTATTTTAGAGGAGAATTTTGATCCTAAGGAAGAATACTTTGTCTAAGTTGCACCGTTATGTACTAACAGAACTTATATTATAGCATACTCATCTTCCCTTATGGTCTAGAGATCTTTGGCCCAATGGCCTTTGGAAATTCAGAGATTAAAAAAAAATGGCATTTTATACAATTGCACTAATGATCTTCACAGTGGCAATATTTCACAATTGGCCAAAAAAAGAACTGCCAATTTATTTCTTTAAGATTACCATAAATTTCTACATTTGCTGTTTGGGTGATGAAAGAAAGTTCCCAGTCTAGCTCATGCACAGGAGGTACACTGTCTTCTTATAGGTAGGGTGCTGACAAACAGCTCAAGGCCTATGGTGACAGCAATAGAAGCGTAGTCACCTAGGTCTTCAGAGAAATGAGATCACATGTTCTGCCATTTGCATGGTTTGGGGAGAGAGAGATGCTATAGTTTCTCTTTTGCTTCTAACTTGTTTGGTTGTATCCTTGATCTTATTGAAATATGAACAATTGGATATTACTTTGTAGCTACTCTATGCTTTAGGTGCCTCCTAACCTGACTTTGCAAGGCCTTTCACTAGTTACAAATATTTTCTGTTGTTTTTCATTGAAGTTCTTGGAAAAATCTGGTTCCCATGGCCAATCATATGAATACAGGTACCCCTGGCTGCAATGATCAATGGTTAGTTTATGGTTTACTTGTCAGAACAGCAGGAGAGGTTTCATCAGCCATACCTCAGAGAAGGAGTAGGTAAGGCATTGGAGACTATGGACAAGCTTGTTTGCTTGGAAGAGGCCACAAGAATAACCACGGTGTTACAAGTTCATCTGCCAAGCTGATTCTGGTTGTTGGATGCTCTGTGCTTTGATTGTAGTGTTGTTAGTTCCACTCATTCCTGTATGACTTATACCAAGTCCTCTAATTATCTAAGCATCAAAAACACACTGTTTCCTATGTATCCCCAAGGCCCATCCAGACTTGACTCTGAATGAATGAAGGAGAAAATAAGGATAAAGAACACTTTTTATATATTTACTGTTTGGGCACAGAGGGAGGTTTGACTGTATGCTTTTCAAATTATAAATGATGTCACAGTAAGCTAAGCATCTTGTCATTGCCACTTCGTGCATGTCTTCCCTCAGGTAGTTTTGTTCAGGAACAAGAAAAGTCAGAAGTGGAATCTAATTTTTGCCACACATTCATATGGAACATTTATTCACAGTTGGAGCTGACATTGCTCACAATGTTGTTTCAGATATGTGTTGATGTATTTTATTCATATCAAAGACTAAAATTTAGAAATATTAGAGTGAGAAAAGCTGTTTCAAGAATTGAGTGGAGCATGAATAATAGAAAATATTCTTTGTACTCATTGGATATAACTACCTTATTGCTCAAATATGATTGAATTCTTGTGAGACAGGAGGTCTTTGGAGTCCTATGACCATGGGACCCATGAGTATCATTTATATTAAGTTATGTTGAAAATGCTATGAAATGCTGCATAGCATGCTTTATACTGCTGGCCAGTATTATAAAAACCAGATGACTAAGAAGAGATGAAACTACTATTACCATAGCTGCTACTACTACTGCTACTACTACTACTACTACTACTACTACTACTACTACTTAAGTTTATGAACTCTTTAAGGGGATTTAATCAGATGGTTGACTAAGCTTTGCCTAACTCTCTGGTTATTAAATGTCATTCCTATTTCCAAAACTGTGTGTGGAGGCAAAAAGTGACACTTATCTTTGAGCCCCTGTAAAATTCTATTCAAGTTTAAAATTATTTTCATTTCTGTTTCTTTGCTATGACACACTATAGTATTTGTGTCTGGCATTTGAGAATGGAGCGATATATATTATGATATTTTGTGTACTGCCTTTTTTTAAAAAAAAATATCATCATGTATGTACTCACTTCAGGTTCCTCAGTCTTGAGTTAGTATCAAGAAAAGGCAATTATAAGCCTGGCAGTGGTGGTGGCGCACGCATGCCTTTAATCCTAGCACTTGGGAGTCAGAGGCAGGTGGATTTCTGAGTTCAAGGCCAGCCTGTTCTACAGAGTGAGTTCCAGGACAGCCAGGGCTACACAGAGAGACCCTGTCTCAAAAAAGAAAGAAAGAAAGAAAGAAAGAAAGAAAGAAAGAAAGAAAGAAAGAAAGAAAGAAAGAAAGAGAGAGAGAGAGAAAGAAAGAGAGAAAGAAAGAGAGAGAGGGAGAGGGAGAGAGAGAGAGAGAGAGAGAGAGAGAGAGAAGGAAGGAAGGAAGGAAGGAAGGAAGGAAGAAAGAAAGAAAGAAAGAAAGAAAGAAAGAGAAAGAAAGAAAGAAAGAAAGAAAGAAAGAAAGAAAGAAAGAAAGAAAGAAAGAAAGAAGGAAAGAAAATGCAATTATGTAGATACTGAGGCAGAGGCATCTCTCTGTGTTTGGTCTTTCACCTTCTCTTAGAGATGCAGAACTAGAATAGAACTGGAGAGGATAGAATCCAGGTCTGGGATTTGTCATCCCACAGGGTTCAATCCCATCTTTTTCCCTTGCATTCTCAGAATCTTTGGAAAAGTTACTTATTTCTGTGTGCTTTATTCCACTTGCATATGTAATGGAGATGACAATACCATTTACGTTTGTGTGGTTTTTGTAACTTAAGTAATGTAAAGTCCACCTGAGGAGGTTTGGAGGATAATACTAAAAATACTGGCTATTCTTTTTTTTTTTTCAATCACAGGTCTGTTATTGCTATCTAGCCAACTCTAGACAATGAACTAACATTCTTCAGTTTGATAGGTCTTTGACCCGTCCAGCAGGTCCAGTTATTCGAGGGTCTCAAGGGGACCTCCTCCTAAGAACCAAATGGGGGGAGGGAGAGACGAGAACCAAGTGTAATGAACAACACATGGAAGCAGTCTGATTAGCATCAAGGTGTCACTGTATTCAGCAAGGCTAAAAACTTACATGCACAAGCAAAAGGGGAAGTACTTCTCAGCAGGAGGGATGGGGCAGCGGAAATTTTTCTTTTGGTGACTACACGGGGAAGCAGGAACTTGGTGGTATCAGGGTACATTTTGTGGTCAGGACATCCGGCACTGACTTAAGGCTGGAACATTCTGTGGTTGTTCTCAGAACATCGGTGGCCCGCTTTTGACCCCCTTTTCTTCTCGGGGGGAGAGGCCCATTTCAGAGATCAGGACAATTGTGCACATTCTGTTGAGACGATTCCGGTCCAGGTCCCAGCAGCACCCAGGCCAAGAAGGACCACAAGGGTCACCACTGAGATAGGCTCTCTTTTGTGGGGGGTGGCAAGGAGGCACCTCAATCCCAAAACTTCAGTAAGTCATCTGACTCATGAATACTAAAATTTGGAAAAAGCTGAACCAAGACACAATAATCTGTTATTATTTATAAAATCTTGTATAATAGTGTACCGTGTAAGGCCCGTGGAACATGCCAAAAAGGTATCATTTGGGGCAAGAAGATAAGAAAACCCATTTTTATTTACTCTAAATGTGTTATTGCAAATCTCTAGCACGGGCCACGGCGGAAGCATACTTGGGCCCAACACACAACTTCCTACCCCAGAGAGTCCTGTCAAGGTAAACTGAACTGACTCGAAGGAAAGCTGCCTAGCATCTGAAAGCAGGGTAAAATTTCCAAATAAGGCTATGCCCTCATAAAAGGGCGGGGAAGCAGAAAAGCACATCCAACAATCTTCAAATTCTGACGCATTATCTCTTTGTGTCTTATCCAACAAGGCTAAAGCAGAAGTATTCAATAAAGACCACAGTAAATCAGTGGAAGAGAGGGGCCCCGCAGGGAGAGTGGGCTGAAATAGGGTCGTAGCACGCCCTGGGGCAGGAACAGTGGGGCGGGTACCTGGGAGTTGAGGATTGCTTGGGGATATAGGGTGGTGTGACTGGGGATTAGGGCCTATAGATGCTTTATATTTCTTGGGGATTTCCTTTTGTAGTTTAATCTTGAATGTCAATCCCCAATTTGTGCCCTCTTTATATATGCGCAAGCCCCAAGAGAATCCTCTCTTGGTCCAGTCAGCAGTCCTTGCGGCTGTTGTAAAGCCAATTTGTAATGGGTTGCACCACCCTTGTCTAGAAGAATTGGGGGAACAATAGCTCTTAAGGGGTTGTTTTCCAGGGGAGGTGACTTTGGAATTGGGGTAAAGTCGTTTAACTGTGACATAATCCCAAGAGGAGGATGGGGTCCAATAGGTATCCCCAGTGGTTTCACAGCCCCAAGAGGGTTGAGTAAAAGTCATTTTCATTGCCACATTTATAATCTAGAGATCTATCTTGATGAGTTTCCGGACAGACATACATACCTCCAGTGTGTAAGGCCAGGGCAGCACGACGTATATCACTGCTGCAACCTGGATCAATCTTTTTATCACCTGTGTTAACTGCTGTTAATTGAGGCATATAATAATCAGGGGTGCCCCAGGCGGCGTCTGCACCCAATGCGAGGACACAGATGGCTACTTTTAACTCGGGCCAATGGGGCTCGGCACCAGTCTTGTAGCTAATAGACTTAGAAACTTGTTGAGAAAACACATCTACCTCATTACAAAGCTTGATCATACCATTTATATCTAAACTCTTGGTTTTACCTCTCAGAGCAGCCCTACATGCTGAATTGGTGTTTTCAAGAGCAAGTTGTTGGACCAACAGACCTTCACTTTCTTCAGGTCCCAAAATTCTCTCATCTGCTTCCTGCAATCTGGCAACGAACTACGCTTAGGACTCTTGGGGCCCTTGTATAATCTTGGTTAGGGGCGTAGTTAGCGCCCCTGCAGCAGGGACAGCGCGCCAAGCTCCTAGGGCCGCCTGAGCTGTCTGGGCGAGGACACCAGGGGAGAGCCCTAATTGTTTTATGTCTGCAGCAAAATTGCCTTTACCGCAGATTTTATCAGCAGTCCAGGAGGCTGTTTTTACTAGTAGGATTCTTTCTATTATTTGCAGCCAAATTTTCTCCTCTGTCCACAAACTCTGACTTTCAAGTTAAATATTGGCCTCTAGTGAGGACAGACTGAACAACTTTATTCCATTCATTGGGTATCAAGTAGCCTTCTCCCGCTAAACCTTCTAAGATAGATACTGTGAACGGGCATTAACCCCATAATTTTTGACTGCTGAATGAAGATCTTTTACATGTCTCAGTTTTAGCTTTTTGTAGACTGGTTGGCTGTTGGTGTCCAACCCTTCATCAGGGGACATGCCACCCTCATCGGAATAAGAGTTTGCTTGATCCTCCTCATCATCACTCTCTGGTTCCCTCTCATCTTTATCGGAGGAGCCAGTGGGGGGATCCTCATGACCTGGAGCAGCCTGACGGGCTTGAGATCCGGTGAGGACAGGGAAGGTCAATTTTTCATTCCCTTGTTTCTGAGAGGGACCCTTGCAGCCAGTTTGAGGATTTTTTGAGATGGGACCTTGAAGGTCCCCCATGAGGGCTCTTTGTAGACTCTGAGTCTCTAGACTGAGGTCTTGTAGCTCCTTTTGAATCCCTAGAACATCTTTAAGATTGGTGATCTGAGTCTGAAGTTCTCTTTTAGTTTGAAGTAATCGCTGAACGGACGGAGAAGCCAGCGATAGAGGCCGAGGATTAGGCTGAGGATTAGGGGGGAAGGGGGGCAAATAAGGAGGAGGCTGGAAATTGAAGGGCTCGATGGTAAGATAGGCACCAGGCCCGCGACCATAGTGGTCTTGTTCATATTTAAAGGCTTCCTCATCCAATTCTGCCTCCGAGGCAGGATGGCGGGGGGGGGGGGGGGGTGGTGGTGGTTCATCTGACAACTCCTTATACAAAATGGGGTAAATCCTTTTTGGTCAAACAGGGGGTCGAGCAGTAGCCCCTTTTCTAGAATCTAATGTAATTTGGGGAGAGAGAGGGGAAGGCAGGGAGTCCTTAGGGACTGGGGCATCGATAAGTAAATATTTTAAAAGTAAACATTAAAATAAATGGGAAAAGAAGGTTTTTGGTTTTGTTTTGTGTTTTTCAAAATAGATAGCAGAGTTAGATGGTCTAGGCTCAAATCAATTTAGGTATCAACAGAACTTTATAGTGGCACAAATTGCATTTAATTTGTCTTGATCTCAATATTAATATCTTTTTAACAGAATATTCACAGTTCACATTAATAGGGTTGGCATATTAATCAATAAGTTACTTAATAATTATGAAGTTTTTAGAATGATGGCTAATAAAACCTAATTTTATCAAGTTTATTTTACTCTAAAGAGAATAGTTGACTTAAAATTCAAATTCTATAAAACAAGGATTAATTATCAAGGTAGCTAAATATATTGAATTATAATATATTATATTCGGTCATATAAGCATTTAAAAATCATGAGACCAATTAGTTAATTTTATGCATTTAGTTTTGCTATTGTTTTCAACAGAAAATTTATAATGTTATCTTTTTTATAAAAAGAGTAAAGTGCATTTTTATTGGTCACATTGAAACTCTTACTAGTTAGTATGAAACTAGAGGTTTTTTTTAATATGTATATATAAAGTAGAAAAGTTGTCATGTAGTTTCAGCACTTTAGTGTCAGAAATAATTGTGCTTTACAGCAAAATGGCAGCCAGAAAAAAAAATGTGTAGAAATACCAACTTTAAACCCTTTCTCTCAAATACACTTTACAATTTATATGCAGGAATAATTTATCACCTTGTGAATGAGCACTTAATACTTGGCATGATATAAAATGGCCAAGAACCCTACACTATATGTTTTCTCCTTTCTCTTCTTCTAGAATTTCCAAAGAGACAATTAAGTCTGAAGTTCAAGGGTGTGCTTGATCTCATACACTGAGCTGTTATGGATGGCCCCTTTGAACGCAGGTCCTAATCCATGTGTAGTAAATACAACTAATTAAGAAGCTACCAGTCACAGCCCTAGCATCTGAAATAGAAAAGACACTCCCCACAATCATTCATCAAAACCCTAATCACATATAAGAACATGGAAGCCACTGGTAGAAAATTTTATTCAGGACTTTCCCCAATTAGGAGGCAGAGGGGAACTTCAGAGCTTCAGGTACATATCAGCTTAGAGGCCTTGTTTCCTCAGCTAAGCCAGACTTCTCTCTGTTGCTTCCTGTGGCCTCACTTTAAGATCTTCTCCTGCTGCACACCTCTCTGTGCTTTTTCCACATAGTGCTCTGGACTTGCCACAAGCAACACTTTGTGGATCATTAAAATGATGCTTGTCTGGGCAGTAGAGATTACTCGGTGGTCAAGAACATTTGCTGATCTTGCAAAGGACCTGAGTTGGGTTCCCTTCACTCATGTTCAGCAGCTCATAACCATCTAGAGCTCCATCTTCAGTGGATCTGATGGCTTCTGGCCTTGTGAACATCTGAACTCATGTACACAACAACAATGATAAGAACAACAACCTCCTCTCATGAGTCACACACAGACACACACCCTTACATGCACAGACACACACACCATTACACACACACACACATATATACATATATACATATATATATATATATATATAGAGAGAGAGAGAGAGAGAGAGAGAGAGAGAGAGATGTCAGTGTGAAACTATAAATATATTTCATGGGAGGAATGAGGTTGGTGTGTGACAGCAAGGCATCTTTTACTTTTATTCCTTCATACTGCATTTTACACGTTCCAATGCATCTGTAAACAACAAATACTAAGGGCTTCAACTCCCTATTTCTTTGAAGAGACAGGAATAATCCTATGGAGAAGTTCTGGTTGGATGATAGCAGACACCTTTGTATTTGCAGCATGTCCATAGATTATCTTGGCGTAAGACCAAAGACTTGAAAAAGCTAAGTCAAACTACCAAGAGAAAAGGGATTTGCTATGTGAATAAGAAGTCTACCAGCCCTCTTATGCCCAAGACTACTAAAGCCAAATGGCTAACTCTACTTCCTTTCTCTCTGAGTGCTTCCCTGCTCGTTTTTTGATGTTGTTGTTTGTTTGTTTGTTTCTTTTGTTTTGGTTTGGTTTTTTGTTTTTTGACTTTTTGTCATCTCCAGTTTCAAGGCACATGTGCACAATCTGGTTAGCAACAGTGACAGGCTTGCATTTTGCCTCCCTGGGAAAATGAGAGGAATTCTCACTCTGTGTTTATCCACGGGTAATGGGTTAATAGAGAATGCATGTGTTTTTGAGAACACCTGGACTCTGGATACCACCAAGAAGAAGCAGATACTTCTAAACAAGGAAAGATGAATTTTAAGTGGGGGGAGTAATCAAAGAATGTTATATAGGGGGAAATTTATTTCCGGTACCAGAACCCTGAAATTCAAGAAGTCTGGGAGCTAGAGGGACTCTAGGTCAGAGAAATACAAGGAATTTGGGAAGGTAAATTATGCCAATGGCTGCATCTTACTGCTAATGACTAGGATTGTGCTGGTTGGGTTTGAATAAGCAATAATATGCTGCCTGCAACAGGTTTACTGTTCAATTTTTCTTCTTGTGATTGGGGTGAGACTGGAAAGCATCCTATGAAAAGCTGTCCAGCAAGATAGGATGCTGAGCTGGTGAGGGAGATGTCAGACCATAAAAGAACAAATTGATGCTGTAGCTGTAATTGACTTCAATAGCATTAGTAGATCCTCCAGTGAGTCAATGAGAATTTGACCTATTAGTTGACACTGTAGTGTTAATTGACCAGCATAATTTAATTAATTGATTCACAAAGCTCAATGAAGACTTGATCTTTAAAATTTTTTCTCTATAAATACAGCACCTTGCTAGGTTGGGCTGTGCTGAAATTCAGTATGAAAGTCAGATTACATCAAACTAGCCTCTGACTTCTTAAAATTGCTGTGATCCTTCTGTGCCTGTCTACAGAGCTCTGGATTCCATACCTGTACTCCTGCCCCACACATACCTTAGTCATTCATTTCTTCATTGATTATTTCATTCCCATCATCATTTCCTGAGGTCTGCCTTATCTTTCCTTCTATCTCACAGTCTATGACATAAGATTCCTCTTATTTTCCATTTGTGCTTAAGTCTTGGTTTATGCTGTGGTTGGCCAACTGTAATGTTATGGAATTCTGGTGGTTTTTGGTTTTTTTTTTTTTTTTTTTTTTTTTTGGTTTTTTTTCCTTCATGGTATCCTATCTTCTCCATTCTTAATATAGAAGCTTTTGCTTTAGTATTCAATTCAGGCACCATATCCTTTAAGCATCCTCTCTTTACTGTGCTGGCCTCTGGCATCCTTGCTGTGGATGCTGTTATGCTCCTAGGCTTACTTCCCTAGTTTCTCTAAGCCATGAACATAGCCACGCACACATATGATCAATGAATAATAGAGAGTTTCTGGGTTCTAGACATTGTGTTAGTGGTCTTATATTCCCTTTTCTTTTGATTGTTGCAGCAACCTTTCAACAAATATTATTCTTATCTACATTTCTGAAATGAGCAAGCTGGGTTCAGAGAAAGCTGTCTGCTTTCCCAAAGCTGACAAGTGGTAAACTGATATTCAAACCAACATGTTTGCTAAATGGAAATGAAACAATAGGTGGATGGAGGCTGCAGCTAATCTCTTCCCTCTCTCTCTGCTTGCAGAAGCTGACTGTGGAGGTGAACAACCCTGGTGTGGTGTCCTCGGTGAGGGAAGATATTCCATTCCAGAGGAGGTCTATACATCTGGGAGGCCGCCATCCAAAAGAAAGCCACTCTGTTGGTGTAGGGAGTGACAGCTACATTCTCCTGTGCCTACTGCATAACCAAAAATGAAGAACTACTGTTTCCAAGCTGCCCTGGTGTGCCTGAGCATGCTGTACCACAGCCAGGCGTTTGCCCTGGAGTGACGAAGCCACCTGCATCCTTCTTTCCATGGACACCATGAAAAGGGAAAGGAGGGGCAGGTGTTGCAATGCTCCAAGAGAGGTTGGATCTGGAACCAGTTTTTTGTGATAGATGAGTACACTGGGCCCGACCCTGTGCTGGTGGGCAGGGTAAGGCTGGTTATATTTGATGTTGATGTGTCTGTATGTGCTCATTATCAGTGCAGAAGGACATGACCAGGTCAAAACAAAACAAAACAAACAAATGAACAAACAAACAAAAAAAAATAAGACAGAACAACGGTAGGCAAACTAATGAATAGGCGAAAGCAAGATAAGTAAAACTAAAACGATGAAACAGAAAAAGAGAACAAGAATGATCTACTGTCATTAAAAAGAGAATCATATTATGTATATACACATCCAGTCTTCTCCTCCTCATTCATAGACCAAACCACGCTGAGAATGCTTCTAATGTTCACTTATTATAGGATAAGGACTCCATTTTGACTTTGAATTTCTTTGGAGGCTATTAAAAGAAATACTGCCTTAATTTATTGAACCATTCTTCAACTGGAGGAATTTCTCAGACTATATTCTAACCCCCAACTTGCCTGTTCCCACTTTTATATTCCCATGTCTCACCAATCCCTTTCAATCTACTTTGCCGTTTTACATGTCTGCCTCTGTTACTTCACTTTACTTTGTATGAGGAATTAGATTAGCCTCGAATCCTTAGGTCTTGGCACTAATACAGACTCCAATGAAATGAGTGAATATGTGACTTTAGGATAGGAATGCTATTATCCATTTTGTCTTTAGGTATGTTTTTGCTATATTTCTACTTCTAAGGTTATGCACTGGTTATTCAACTCCATTGGAAATGTAAATGTAGAGAGGGCAAAACACATTTGGCAAACTGACTTCTTACTACTTACTATGATAAAACATGAGACAGTCTTTTTAGGTAATATTGACACTAGTTCACAGGAGATAGTTATTTTAATATGTACAAATTGAAGCTCTATTATGTGGAAGTGGTAGACAGACAATAAATCAGGTTGAAGCAATCCCTAACCCCATACAAGCAAGAAAAAGAGACTGCCACTTATTCATTTAAGAAAGAAGATAAAATATAATGAGGAGGGTAATGAAATTCAATTTATGTCCTTAACCCTTATGAAAAATAGAGGCAAGTATCTAATAACCCCTGACATTCAAGTTAAACAGAACTGATTCAATATAGAGAAATGCAAGGACAGATGATAGAGATACCTACTTTTGAACCCCAAGGATGCCAACAAGTTTTCTTTGTTGTTGTTTTTATATGAAACAGCAGTCCATTTTTTATATCATTTTTTATGCTCAAAAATATTCATGATAATCTCAACCTTACTTAGAACTGGAAATACATTTTTTAGAAATAATGTCCTAAGTAATATCATTCATGTGTACATACAGTGAAAGAGATGTAGAAGTAGTCTTGATAACATGGAAGTAGGGGAAAATAATTGACCAGCAGAATCCTGTATCCAAGGAGCTGTATTGCGTCCACAGAAAGGAAGAGGAAAAAGACAGCCCCAGTAAGGCAGGGCAACTTAGCTCAAGAAATGTGTAGAGCTGGGTATCAAATTGCTCTGAGAAAATGACCCTCTGCTTTGTCACTGTCTCAGTGGGGGACAGTGTGTTTAGGCTTGGTGGTGGCAGGGGGTAGAGGGCTTAGTGAGTCAGATGACTTTGTGTCTCTGGATATAACAGATGTCATATGATGCACTCGGGAGAAGAACAGGAATAGAGGAAGGGAAAATCTGGCATCATCCCATGTATGACCTTGAAAAGTAAGGTTCGTGAAAGGACTCTTAGTTGGATGCTGTGTGTGTGTGTGTGTTTGTGTTTGTACGTGTACGTGCCTCTTGATGTGTGTGTGCGCGCCTCTACATGTGTATGTGTGCCTCTGAATATTTGCACCTCTGCATGTGTGTGTGTCCATATGTGCCTGCTCAGATCTGGCAAAATCTTCCTTTTGAAATGGAGCTAAGTAGGAGGAATAGTTGGCTTGTTCACTAACAGTCTGAATGGTGACGTTCAAGGTTGAATGCTTGAAAATTCCCTGAAAAGGTAGAATTTGGCAAAGCACAGAAGACTTAGAGTTTGCATGTAGGACGTTCAGCCTGTGTCATGCTGTGCTGTGCAAAGCGAGAAGCAATCAGTCTTTGGAGTCAGGAACTGGCCCCTTGATAGCACTTGCTGTGTTCCCAAACTGCTTTCCTGTAGAACCTAATAAATAGTATTGTCAGTACAGTAGATCATCTTTGTGACAGAGGAAAACTAGGGAATACATATCCAACTTTTAAATCTTGGAGGGAGGAGAAACAAAGTGGAAATGGGATAAGCTGGATGCTTGGTAAAAATTTCAGCTCCATGGCTAGTTATGAAATGCCTCCTTTTTTGTTTGTTTGTTTGTTGTTTTGGTTTGTTGGTTTGTTTGTTTGTTTTTTCGACACAGGGTTTCTCTGTATAGCCCTGGCAGTCCTGGAACTCACTCTGTAGACCAGGCTTGCCTAGAACTCAGAAATCTGCCTGCCTCTATGAAATGCCTCTTTATGTTTTCATGTGTAATGCATGAAGTTCCTCAGAAACTTTCAGTGCCTTGACATTTATATTTACATCATCATTTCTTTTTTTTTAATGAAAAATTAGCATTTATTTTTATTAGATATTTTCTTCATTTACATTTCAAATGCTATCCCGAACGTCCCCTATACCCTTCCCATGCCCTGCTCCCCAACCCACCCACTCCCGCTTCCTGGCCATGGCATCTTGTGAGGCTATGCCAGTGCCTGGCAAATACAGAAGTGGATGCTCACAGTCATCTTTTGGATGGAACACAGGGCTTCCAATGAAGGAGCTAGAGAAAGTACCCAAGGAGCTAAAAGGGTCTGCAACCCTATAGGAGCAACAACAATATGAACTAACCAGTAACCCCCAGATCTTGTGTCTCTACTTGCATATCGAGCAGAGGATGTCCTAGTAGGCCATCAATGGGAGGAGAGGGAGGAGAGTCCCTTGGTCTTGCAAAGATTATATGCCCCAGTACATTCCTTTTTTTTTTTAATGATGTATTTATTTATTACATGTAAGTACACTGTAGCTGTCTTCAGACACACCCGAAGAGGGCATCAGATCTCATTACAGGTGGCAGTAAACCACCATGTGGTTGCTGGTAATTGAACTCAGGACGTTCAGAAGAGCAGTCAGTGCTCTTACCCGCTAAGCCATCTCTCCAGCCCTTGGGACTTAACCTCTAACATTTGATACCCATGAAGCACAGGGAAAGAACAAACACCACAATCCTAGGCTGGATAGGAGAGGGGAACACAGGCCACTAAGGAAACAGCATGAACATTGTGGATATTCTATTAGTTCACTGAAATCCATCAAGTAACTTCATATTTCCCTCCACGAATGGCCAAACTCTTAAGAATTACATCAGTAATATTGCATTAAAATGGTGGATTATATTTTCTTACCTTTCAGAAGCAAAAGTTTTCCTACTGCCCCTGCCCAAGAAGCCCTGGGATACACAACCAAAATGGTTGTAGATTATGCCTGTGTATCCATGTCGGAGCTGAACTTTTTGGTGTTTCACCAAAACTCTACAAATAATTAAACATATTTAGGAAATTTAAATGATAGAACCATTTTAAAAAGTAGTATATTCCGTTTTTCTTTGTGAACCTCGAGCAAACTGTGTAGGCCTTGGTTTTATAATAATGATAGAAATTTTACAGTAATAAAATGATATTTGTAAATTATTAAAGTCATTAATATTAAATAAAAATAGTTACAATCTTTATTGTAGTAAATGCTTGAATATAGTGTTTTGTTTACTTATTTATTTTTCTGACTTTCTATACACAACAGGTTTAATCAATTAGTATTTTTAAATCTTCTAGCTAATTTTCAATACTATAAGGCAATGATAATAACTCATCTAATAGCATTCACATATTAAAATATATAAATTAGTTCAAACCATGCAACAATTTCATATGACAATTAAAATAACAGTAATATAAAGGAGGTTAAGGACCTCAGAAATCATGGGGACAATAAGTGAGTGCATAGGCTTTATTGCTGCAGGAAAATCAATGAAGTCTTTCATGGGCATGGGCTCTGAAACACAGAGCTGCTGGTCGAATTAGCAGCTAAAAGACCATAGTAGACTCTTGACTCCATCAATACAGCTTTCTGGAAATCATGAAAATCCCAAGGATATTGGAAGTTCTTTCAAGGGTCTGGGGACAACATGTCTATCATTTTGCTCCATTGTCCACTATGATCATTGGGTCACACGAGCTATACTTGTATACTTTTAGAAGATGACACCCTAGCATTTAACTTAAATACAATCTTTGTTCACATTAATCCAGCTAGTGCTAATTTTTCTATCATTTGAAAAAAAAAACCTGCAATAATTGTTCAGCCATTGTTATTTTGAATACTGTACAATATTTATGAATTTACTGAGGGAAAATATTATTTGGCAGTTGAGGGTATATAATTCTTTTGCAGAAATCCATGGTTAGGTTCTTAGCAACAATATTATTGGCTCTGAACAGCTGAAATTTGGGCCAGGAGGACCTGTAGCCTTCTTATGGTCTCCGTTGTATCTGCATTCCTAGTCACAGAGCCACATAGACACAGGCATATGCATACCTAAAAGTAAGATACATCATTAAAATGTTTAGGTTTACTATTTTAATTATGTGTTTATGAGTGTGTCTATATGTGGATGTTTCCTATCTGTAGGGACCCACAGAGGCCAGGACTGTCAGATTTCCCTGCAGCTGTAATTATGTGTGACTGTGAGCTGACTTGGCTGGGAATAACCAAACTCTGGTCAGCAGGAAGAGAAACATACGGTCTTAGTTCTGAGCCATCACTCTAGCACCAAACAAAACAACTCTTTTGGAGACAATGGTATTGAAATATTGAAATTAATGATAGCTGCTAATTTTAATATCTGGTCACTAATGTTATAAATATCTAAAAAGAGCCTATGTTTTATAGATATAATTGGCTCCTAGGGAAAGGACATTGAGGGGACTAAGGAATTTCTGGAATCATATTTTAGTGTGTATGTGCAAAGGGCAGTCCAGAGTTATAACACAAAAATAATGACTCTGAGCTTTCCAGTAATGACAAAAACACCCATGGCTCCAGTTACAGAGAGTCTGACACACTTTCTGGTCTCTGCAGACACCCACATACACATAGTGTACACTCAAAGACAGACAGACAGACAGACAGACAGACAGACAGACAGACATATAGCGTACACTCAAAGACAGACAGACAGACAGACAGACACACACACACACACACACAATATAAAAAATAATAAACCCAAAGGAAGTCAGTTAAGTATACCAATTAAGGAGGCACTATGGTTATTCAAAGTTACCCAAGATAACAATCTACCAAATGAAGATATCATGGTAGAGGATCATGAGACACATATTAGTTCTTGAGGACTCCAAAAGAGATGGGTCAACCATGCTATTCCTTGTCAGATGGAAAGGTATGCATCTTTGATAATATTGAGGCACATACAACATAGTCAAAGCTGCCTATTCCATTTGCACAATGTACAATTGTTCCATATGCCAGAAAAGTAGGCAGACAGACTTATTCATGGATGTCCACTAATGCCCTTTTTTTATATAGAGTGGTATAGAAATTTTATATTTCGGTTTTAGGATTTCACAGTCATGGGTTTGAATGAGATTTGGAGAAAATTACATTGCAACAGATCTTCTGAACATTGTAATACATTGTTCATTTCTACAGAAAGTCACACTCACTGTGCCTTGACTGTGAATACAATACAAGATTAGGTAGAAAATGGGTACAGTATAATCACGAAAAGAATGCAGCACTGCAGCATATAATAGCTGCAGTAGAGGAAAGGAAGAGTCTAGGGGAGTCCCCTAATGCCAGTGGGCTGAGCACTGCAGGAGAGGGTTCCTCCGCCCACGCATAGTGTGTCTTAGACAGGTTGCTTTTCAAACGTGTTAAATGATGGTGCTACAGCTCATTCCTCTACTGAAAACTGTCCAGTGCTTTCCCTAAATGGAACTCAACATCTTGTCTATTTTCAGCAATGCCTGTTTGCATGCCTACTTCCTACTATTATTCTCCCATAACAGAAGTCCCACCGTTATGCCCATCTTTGCTATCCTGTACATTTTCAGAATCTTCAGAATTTGCAGCCTCACCTGAGGCTTTCTGACATTCGTTGTTCCTTGTTCTGTGACACTTATTGCCCACATATTCATACACTTGTCTTGCTCATTTCCTTCACTGGAGTTCAGATTTCTTCCAAAGAAAGTTTTCTGTCTCTACCTTGTCTAAAATAAATCCCGATTTCCTTCTCATCTACACATACTTAACCATGATAGGTGTCCACTCACATACATTGTCATAGAAAAACATATCATATCCCATCTTCACACTAACTCCTATAGAGCATAATCACATACATAACTGCACACTCATTTGTGTAGCTTAAACGCTTACACACACACACACACACACACCACTTCCCTTTATCCCTTACCATACAATACTACTTAGCCTATAACATCATAGTGTATCTAGATATGTTTTGTTTTCTCTTTTTTTAATGTCATGTTGAGAATTATAACTTTTACTTTACTTAGCTTCAGAGCTAAAGGAG
The DNA here is from genome assembly GCF_000001635.26 of Mus musculus. NCBI lineage: Eukaryota > Metazoa > Chordata > Mammalia > Rodentia > Muridae > Mus > Mus musculus. Next base: position 20,007,892 of record NC_000074.6, read on the forward strand.
TGTATATCATCATTTGCATTCATGAGAAATAAATACTATAAACATAAATATGGACGTGTGGCACCTTTCTTCATTTCTGAAAAATATAAACATAAAGGGAGTTGACTGTTTAAAAGCTTCCAGAGCATTCCATGCTTTACCTAGTGCAAAGGATGAAGAGTAAAATGAGAGAGAAATATCTCTTTGCTCAAGAAAGATTCTTGAAAGATTTGTATTTGTCTCTAAAATAAATATGAAGTGATGAAGCCTTTTTAAGAAGAGGGTAAATTTACTCTTCTGTGGCTGTTTTTCTTTGAACAATTAGTTCAAGGAATCCTTGGCATTAGTTTGTGGGACACACTGAAAAGGAAGCCTCAGGTGTTCCAGCATGTGGACTCTTGCATAGGACCTTGTCACTGTTTTCCTTTCTCTCGTGTGGCGGGTGACCTCATCATCTTACCAGGACCCCAATGTTGTCTTGTCATCCTGGAAGGAACACATTGCTCCTGCATGCTGGCCATCTAGGATCCTCTTCCCATCCATCCACTTCACTTCTTCGTCTACCAATTAAAAGTTCAATTTTAAACCCTTTGAGAAATTTGCTGGGATTCAATGAAATCTGAAGTCTTACAGCTGCCAAATAAAAAGGAAAATAAAAGTAGATGTCTTTTTCTTTCAGGCATGTACCAGATGTCTGTTTCAGAAGCAGCTGTCCCCAGGGAAGGAAGTAGGAAGGGTGAAGGCTGAAGACCCAGACATTGGAGAAAATGGCTTAGTCACATACAATATCGTTGATGGAGACGGCATAGAACTGTTTGAAATCACAACAGACTGAAACACAGGATGGTGTGGTGAAGCTGAAAAAGGTAAGTTAGAGAAATCAGACATGTCAGTCATAAGGTCTTTGTTGCCCAGGCAACCTAAGGAAGACAGTGGAGTAATGGCTTAAGAAATGTGTCTATGAAAGACAGAGGGAGGACTTTATCAGTTTGTGGCTAAGGCCTGAACTCTGAGGATATAAGAGAAATCTTTTTCATACTGATGCTGCAGAAAGTGCTGTCCAAAGAGCAGATTATACCTTTCGCAAGTTTCTAGCCTGTCCTTCTGTATTTTGTCAAAATGATCTGGTGAGAGAAACAACAATTTCATGAACCTGAGTTTGAGAAAACCAACTTTGATTTCATTGAGGTCTGTCAGACTAAGTCAGGTAATACAGAATATACAGTGGTCTTATTTCAAACATTGCTAGTTCACAGCACTGTGGGATGTTTTGTAAAATTTTAACTAATCTCAGTCTTACTGTTTTTTCAAATCTGAACTTGAAGTAACAATAAAGATTCTACTTCCTTATTAATTTAAACTCTCTTCAGAAATGAAACATCCCTGCATGAATTAATTATACAGAAGAGTATATTGTTTGTATATTGTTTCCTTTTGTTTAGTTTTAAATAAGTCAATCTCATATTTACTCTGTAATGACTGTGGAGCAGAAATAACCTACCACTCAATTCATTTTTTAACATGAGAAAGTCATGAAATAAATAGATAGTGCCAATGATCAATAATTCCTCAACTTAATTTCATCATTGAGACTCAGACCACCTCAGTCACAGTCACATAGATGCATGTGGAATTCAAATATAGATGCTATTGGAAGTGATGTCTCTCTTAAGACATTTTGGAAGCAACTGAGCCAGAAAGTCAGATAATCCTCCCTTTAAAGTGAAGAAACAATTATGGTACATTCTAAAGCTCTTCCCTTCTGATTTTCCACTGAGAAATCAACACCTCTCCATCATCACAGAGGATGGAGCGTTAAGTGTGAATTGGTTGAGGGGATTGTCTTGGTTTTCATCAGGCATTCCTTTTCTGTAGTTCTAGTTCCAGAGAATCTAATGCCATCTTCTGGCTCCCTCCTGCACTGCGTGCCCATAGTTTCAAAGATAGATGTATAGAGAGGCAAAATATCCATATGCATACAATAAAAATAAATATATTTTTTAACATGAGCATGGTCCTCAAGCCTCGGGATCACTAGGGTGGGGGAGGAGTTGGAAATGCAGACCCCTTGCCCGCACCTAAGGTGTGTGGAGACAGGATGGCTGGAGATGAACCCCCAATATCTACAGTCTGGCGGCCCCTTATATCTACAGTCTGTCGGCCCTTAGGCCTTGTGACTGAGCGCTGCCCTTCGCTGTGTGTCAGTGGAACTCTTCCGGGTCACAGTAATTCTCTGTTAATAAAAGTTTCTTACCGTGTGGGCATTCAATGTTAGGGCAGGAAGGGGATGCCTTTGGTTTCATCAGTGGTGGTGCTGGGCATAAAGGCATGGGAGCTCTACCTTCTCGGGTCTGCCCGTGCTTTTCCAGTTCCTGCATTCAGATCTTATTCTTGTTTGCAGAGCTCCCTTGATCTTCTCTCTGACCCCTCCTCCTCTGTACCAGCTTTAGGATTCACTAGCTTACCCCCGGGCTCGTCTTTCTTCTCCTAGCCAGGTGTGTCTCACTGATGTGCTTGTCCTGGTGTGGAGCACAGGTGGAGTTCTCCCTCAGTGAGGTCTCGGAGTTGTGCAAGCGTGGGAATCAGGGGTGGGACACTGAGGGAGGATCTTAAGGGTCCCCAGTGACCGTATGCCCCACAGAGTCCCCAGGAGTGAGTCGCACGCCCCACTCTGCCTATGAGCACTCAGGAGTGGGGCTCCCAGCCCCTCCCAGCCCACTGCTGCCTTGCCTGGGAGCCCAGTGATCAGCTGTATCTTGTATGGCCATCATTACCACTAGCTTGTCTTCCCGCCTTGGTCTCTTCACTTCTCTTTCCCCTCCCCTCCCCTCCCCTCCCCTCCCCTCCCCTCCCCTCCCCTCCTCTCCCTTCCCCTGGAAGTAGAATTGTTGGGGGTGGGTTGAGGTGGGCTCTTTCCCCCAGCACTAGGAAAGGGGTGCATATCTAGAAATTCTGACCTACTTAGCATGGGTTGGGTGGACCTCCCTGGATTTAAAGTTCCATGCTTGTGTGCGTGCATGCGTGCCTGCCTGCCTGAGTAAGTGTGTCCTAGTGTGCACCCTGAACTAGATCCCTGCTGGGGAGGACTGGCCTCCAAAGTCAGTCCCCTGGTGGAGAAACATCTCTGAATGAAGGATGGCACCGAGGAGGAAAAAGGGGGCAATAGTCCTAAATGCTGACATTCCTTCCGCCATCTTACTATTCCTTTATTTAATACAAGACCCCGTGAGATTCCACAGGAGTTCATTTGGGAGAAGAAAAAGAATTTTGACATCGCCATCTAGCGGCCAGTGGTGAGACAGACGTTTCTGAGAACTGAATCTAATTTACAAAAGGCTTCTTTTGTGAAGGAGTTTAAAGACTGGTGATAGGGATGATAATCCCAGTTTGTAGGAACCAGAATCTTCTGCGGCAAAGCTTTTATTGCTTACTTATCAGGAGGGAAGACCCCGAACCAGGAAAATGATGCTGCTTATATAGCCCGCAGCATGACATTTCAGCACCTGATGTGGCGTGACAGCTCCTGATTCCTTGCTCGCACATCACCCCATTACTATGCTGCGAGATGGGCAGTGACTAGGCGTGAGTTCACTCTTGCACTTGCGCATAAAGCTTGTTTACTAGATAGGCGCAGTGGAAGCCAGCGCCATCTTATAATGGCAATTGCTCACGGCACACATGCAATTGCTCGCGGCATGGCTCTCCACAGTAGGATGCTCGTTTAGCATGCAGAAAGCCATAGGTTTGATCCCCAGAGCTTTGTAAAACCTGGCCATGGTGGTGCTTGCCTGAAACTCCATCAGTGGGGAGATAAGAGGCAGGGGTATCTGAAGTTCATAGCTGTCTTTGATCACATAGTTCAACGTGTTAGCCACCCTGCCTCAGAAAAACTAAACTGGAGATAAGGGTCCCAGGCTGCACAGAAAATGATGGACACTCACCAGGAGGGACAGCTCTTCCTACCCTCAGGGCTAACTGACATTCTTTTGGCAAACAGCTGGAGGAAGGGGCTGGCTTTCAGATGTCTGGGGAGGTGTATGGATTATTCCAGGTGTTTAGTGCCTCAAGGAGCAGGCAAATGGGTTGTGACCAGAAAAGGCTTCCAGGGAGCTGCGTGGGGCGGGGTGGGCAGGGCAGGGTGGGGCTAGGAAGCAGGAGGAGCAGTGGCCTGGCCATGGAAGGAAGCAGCTCCTAGACTTTATGTTCAGGGTCTTGACATGGACTCACAGTGATTATGGCTGATAGCTCCTGCTGGGGACAGACAAGAGTTCAGAAAGGATTTCAGGACTGGGCTGCTCCAGGGTCTCACTCCATCAGGACATGGAAAAACCAAAACCCTTTCAGGAGGAGAAAGTGGGTGTTGTGAGCCTGGATGTGTACAAAGGAAGAGTTGATTTTTTTTTTCAATAAAAAATAGTTCAGTGTGGACAGAACTGATTTAAGAGCTTGTGTGGCTGGAAGAAAGGCCTAATATGGAAGTCTCCATTAGATATTTGCCCTTGTTTGCTAACATTAATATTATTTTTATTTTGTCTAGGACCTTTTAGCCCCAAACACACTCACCACTTGGAGGGAAGCAAAAATTCCAAAGAACACAGTTTGGGAAACACTGACCAGTAAGAAAGTCTCCAGTTTTGTGCCAGGAGACTGTGAAGAGTCCCTCATCCTAGCTACCTGGAAGCCGGTATTCTGCTAGCATTCTTCAGATGAAGATGTAGAACACTCAGCTCCTCCTGCATCATGTCTGCCTGGATGCTGCCATTTTCTCACCTTGATGATACTAGATTGAACCTCTGAACCTGTAAGTCAGCCCCAATTAAATGAGTGTTGCCTTGGTCATGGTGTCTGTTAACAACAGTAAGACCCTAACTAAGACAGTATTCTTTTTACTGTCAGGCCTATTCAGTTCATGGCTTTCCACACAGTTCCAAAATGGACCCTCCAATTATGGACCAGCTCTGGTTTCTGGCATGTTCTCAGGTTTAGCTGCTTGGAACAGTTCTATCATTCAGTGTCTTCCCCTTTCCACCCTTCAGAAATCAGCTATTATTTATAAGAAACCTTCCTCTTAAGTATCTCATGACCACAGTCCTCTCTCTCTAATCGCCACCTCCACCTCTCTCCTGGGGATTCTTCACACCCAGGCCAGTCTTGAGGTCAAACTTAGCTGCCCTCTCACTCTCAAGACCCCAGTCTGGTTGCCATAGTGATCTGTCCCCTATGCAAATCTGGGCACATCACTTGCAGACCTAATACCCCTCTACCTGGGGAAGTATTTTCCCAGGACCTTCAGAACCAAGGGACCTCCCACCTCCATTGGAGCTCAGGAGGGATGGGGGGTGTCAGACCTCGAGGGTCTTTTACTGCAGGTTCTACTTGTATGGTCTTACACGGACAGAGGAGAGGTTTAGAATGACCAGAGGGTGCACTCTACCCTACCTGCCCCTTGCTCCTGCACCCCTGAAGCAGGGCTCTCTGGTGGCCTTGAGGCATGGATGGGGTATGGGATAAACGTGAGACAGCTCCCTTCTAGTAGGAGTGAGGTTTGTTTGTCTTGAAACACTTCCTGCAAGATCTGGAACGGGGAACGACACAACTGCGCCCTCTTCAGGCCAAGACCAGTAGGTTCACTTGCACAGTGAGGCCTCCTGCCCTTGGTTCAGTGAGCACTTGGCTCAGGTAGTAAGCAGGCTCCCTCTCTTTTAAAACACATCGCTGGCCTGGAGGTGGTGGTGCACGCCTTTGATCCCAGCACTTGGGAGGCAGAAGCAGGCAGATTTCTGATTTCGAGCCCAGCTTGGTGTACAAAGTGAGTTCCAGGACAGCCAGAGCTGCCTCGAAAAACGGAAAAACAACAACAACAAAAAGAATACAGTTGATAATGCAAAACAAACAAAACAAAAAACACATCGCTGAAGAGTGACGTGCACACTGTGAATTTATACAACTTAAATATATGGTTCAGTGGGGGGGGCGTGGGGGAGCAGGGGGGGCGGGGGGAATACATTCCTAATCACCATCACTGGTAAGTTGCCTGATGTCCCTGCCAAGTCCACATCCACACTTTCCCAGCCAGAGGTGCGCATGAGACTGACCAAGCCGATTCTTCTTGCAAGTTATGGAGCTGTGTATGAACAGGGTCTCCAGGCCCAGATCCACTGTGTACAGGTTCTTTCTTAGCATCATGCCTGTGCGACTCCTTTGTAGTGACGGTATGGATTTTTAACTTGCTGGGAAATACTCCATTATGTGCTATATACAATGCAACCTGGTACCTTTTGTTTACCCAGCTTTCCGTTTGTACTGGACTTTTTTCTTCTTCTCCTCCTTTGTGGGGGCAATTACAGACAGGCCATTTCCTCCACTCAGGGCTTCTGTTCCATGCCTGGCATTGTCCTATTGTGTTCCGGTCTTGGCCGTCTGTCCTGCTTTCCTCTCTCTGTCGGCACCTATTTGGCTGCTGGGACTTAGAGTGTTGGACCTGGACCTGTGATGGTCCTATGGGGGTCTCACACTACCTTGGAAGGCCAAGCTGTGCCTCTGACAGTCTTAGTCTGGGGAGACTAAGACTTGCTTCATGCTCTTGCTTCTCTATTCTTGCTGATGCTAACATCTGTGGGCCACCTTTTAGCACTGGTTGCTCTTGCCTAACTCTTGTCTGCATCCCTTGGCTGTCAGCCATTGGGAGGCCGCTTGTATGCCTCCAATGAGCCTTCAAGGATGCTTCTGGAACTGAGATATTTATCAGAGACAGATCAGGAAAGCCAGCACCATTAGACGTGCAGCTCTGTGCTGCCTTGGAGACACATTCTTGGCTGTCTTCCCAAAACGTTCGTGGTTTGGTACTGTCTGTCAGTATTAACAAGCATGGGTGTCCATAAATGATTTTAATCTCTGTGTGTGTGTCTGTACTTGGGTGCACACATCTAGTAGCATGTGCATTCCTACATATAAGCATGCATTTATTTGATTTGTATGTTATCATGAAATATTTTCTCTTAGCTAGGCATGATGGTGTGTGTGTATAATCTCAGAGTCCAGGAGGCTGGGGCAGGTAGGTAAAAGGCCAGCCTGGGCTACAGAACAAGACCGAGTCTCAAGAAAACAGCACAAAACAATAAATATGAGATTTCTCCTAAACAGTGTGGTTTTGTTTTAAAGGTATCTTCTCCACTTCCTTCCTTGTCCCCTCAAAGATCTTGACTAACATCAAGGCAACACCTTCTTTGTAGATGAAAGAGGTAAGATCCATGTTTATTCTGCCCCTTCCCATGGCATAGCCACAGGCAACAGATACCTTAGCTCCTGCCATAGGCAGGGAACATGGGCTTGAGCTATGTTTGGAAGGGGCAGGATCTGGGGGACCCCCACTTAATGCTGTAGGTGATAAAGTGCTTGGAAGAGATGGTGAATGTCTGTTGACCATGCACGCAAATCTGAGTTGTAACATGTTACTTTTAGCTGTGTTGATCTTGAGAAAACTACTCTCTGTGCTTCCGTGTCTCAAAGAAGTCATCTCTAGTTGCGAGGGCCAATACTGCAGATGCCATTTACCTGTGGCCAGAGTGCTCAGAACCTGAGACCAGATTTTAGTTTAATTTTAATTAACATTTAAATTCAAATTGCTGTGACTAGTGGCTGTGATATAGAATCCACCACTGGAGGACAGCACTGGGTGGCTTCAAGCCACATACATACACAACCTTCCCTCCTCCCCCAGTGTAATCCAACTTAGTGAAAATAAATAAATGAATAAAGCAAGCTCTGCCTGCTCTTTCTTTCCCACATGTATTTTCTCTTTCCTTTTGAACTACTGATACCAAAGGCTAGGAGAGGCTGACCTTCTTAATGGGGACACTGGAGGGCAGCAATGGGTACTTTCAAAATGCTCAATCACAAGAGGTTTCCCTAGTCCCCTGACAGTGCTTTGCTTGTGGCTGATGGCCAGCAGCCTCAGGGGAATGCCAGAAAGCTGTGCTTGCTGAGCTCTGTCCTCTCTTTCCTGTGCTGGGCAGCGGGGTGGGGAGGTCGTGGAAGTGGCAAGTGGCGGGTTGGATGTTTTACAAACAAGTTCAAGTTCTCTTGTCTGTTGGTCCCCATAGCAGTTGGGCTGTCAGCTGCTCAAACCGTGTTGTTGTGCAACCTCGTTTGAAAACTATGTGAGGAAGAATAAACAACCGTGAATGTGGAGTCAAGGAGACCTGAGGGTGAAGCCCAGCTTGGCTGCCTGCCTGCTGTGGACCTTGGACAAATTGCATGGCAATTCTGGGTCCCTGATCTCCTCTTCTGACACACCATGACCTGGTGTAATGTGGGACGCCCGACTTGCCTGCAAGTAAGACGCCACAACAGGATCCTTCTGCAACACGTTTATTGGGAGAGCATGGACTGAGTAGGCGAAAGACCCCGAGCCCCAGAAATGGCGCTGCTTATATAGGCCCACGAGTGACGTGTCCATACCTGATTGGTTATGCTACCAGTACCTCATTAATATGCGTCGGGCCAGGCAGTGACTCAGCAAAAAACTCTTATGCACATGCTTACATTGGTTGTTTATCCATTATCATGGGTGGTGGCCAGTGGTAGCCAGCGCCATCTTATAATGGTGTTTGCGGCTTCCCACAGTGTAAGGAGTTGCATCTGTATGAAATCATCTCCATTTGGTTATTCACTGGGGAGTCAGTGTCAGGTGGATCCCTGGGGCTTGCTGACTGGCCCGCCTAGCTCACTGATTAGGTACACCACTGGGGGATCCGCTCTTAAAATGAAGTGGGCGGTGCTTGAGGAGTGAAATCTGAGCTGTCCTCCAGCCTCCACACACATGTGCACCACACACAAGCACTGGTCATTTGGCCAGTGAGATACTTCACTCCCAAGATTTGGATACTAGCATATATTTCTAAAGTTGAACAAATATCCACTAAATGGGACTTCCGATTGAGAATACTGGAGCCACACTGTCCAATTTATGACTACCAATACTGGATAATCCATTAGAATCTAGACTTTCCAACTCAAGACTATCAAATACAGGATAGTCTACCCATATTGGTCAATACGTGGTCTATTTTATCCCATTCACTTGGTGTGGAGTGATGGATGCCCGAAGTCACGCACTAATATTCCAAAAATAAAAAGCACACACTCACAGATGAACTTTGTGTAGCTTATGAAGTGCTGAAAATATTCAAATTGTTTTTGACATTTCAAGACCAAGAAGTTTAATACAGAAACTTGGGTTTCCAGTTTACTGGACAACATTGTCCTCATGGGGACCCAATTCCCATTTTGATGCAACTGTTTGGGGCTGAGTCTCAAGTGTCCTCTCCAGAAGTGAGTATATGTTTTCTCACTGTGATGGTCACCTGGTTCCTTTGAGCATCTGAGTGTATGACCCCACCCCTGGTCTGTGCTAACCTATGAAAATCTAGGAACTAGCTAGCTTAAGCTTGTCTGGGAGAGAGCACTCAAGGAAGCCATGACAATGTGTGTCATCATACACTGACTGAGAACCATTTATTCAGATAGGTTGCTCCTCCTGGCTCCTATATGGCAGGGTTAGCCCTTTAAAGCAGTGTTTCTCAACCTGTTCTCGACCCCGTTGGGGGGTCACATATCAGATATCCTGCATACATACCAGATATTTACATTGTGATTCATAACAGCAGCAAATGTACTGTATGAAGTAGTAATAAAATAATGTTATGGCTGGGGGTCACCACAACATGAGGAACTGTATTAAAAGGCTACAGCATTAGGAAGGTTGAGGACCACTGCTCTAGAGACTGTTGGGCTTCTAGCTGGGTTTTGTGGCTGCTCGTAGGTTCCGGGTCGCATGATCTAACAGTCAACTCCTCACTTTGGATGTCCTTTCTGATCCAGAAGACATCAGAGGCCATACTTAGTGAATTGAACTAGGTATCATGTAAGAAGTGGCGGAGAAAGCCTAGAGTCTCAGTGAATGTGTATTGTTGACATCAGATAAAGACATGTTGTCACAGACCTCAGAATCTCAGACCTATGGAGAAAATGGCAATGTCTCCTCTAAGGGGAGAGGCTCAGAGGAAAATGGCAAAGCCTTCCTCTGGACCAAATGTAGATATTGAGAGTGTGCACAGGAAATGTCCACTGTAGCTTTCTCTCCCTGGATATTTATAGTCTGAAGACTGTTCCCCTATAAAGACCATTCCTACTAAGATTAGGTAAACCTGTCTACTTGATCCAGCTGTATACCATACACCCTGTCTCCTTTGTTTATCTGCACCTACTAACCCCACTTCCTTGTTCAGCCATATGCACTCACCCTGCCTCTCTGTTTATATAATAAAAACATGTTTCCATTATGTGCTGAAGTTTCTTCAACTGAGAGCTCAGACCACCCAACCTTGGTTTTTCTGCTTCTGGATTTGTTTCTGTTTTTCATTCTCTTGCCACCCCAGTCAGGGCCATGTCCCCAGAGCCATGCTAGATGTAGCAGTGTTCTCTCCTGCGTGGGTCTATCCTTGAATCCAGCACTGGCTATAGAGTCCAAGTGCTTTGAGAATTCCTGGGTCAGGAGGCTGACCAGCGGTTCCAATGGTTGTAGGTGCTTTAGTTTGCTCCTCTGTTCCTGTGATAAAACACTCATCAAAAAAACAACTTAGGAGAGGGAAGGATTAATTTGGGTTGTGGGTCACAGTCTACCATCAAAGGAAGCTTGTGCAAGAACTCAAGGCTGGAACACAGAGGCAGGAATGGAAACAAAGACCATGGAGGAATGTTTACTGGCTTGCTCTATGTGGCTCACTCCGACAGCTTTCTTATACAGCCCAGGAGAATGTGCCCAAGGTTGGCACTGCCTACAGTGGTCTGAGCCCTCTCGCACCAATTAGAAATTAAGAAATGTTTCTTTCACAGACATGACAACTGGCCGATCTGATAGGGGCAGTTCTTTAGTTAAGGTTCCCCCTTTCAGGGGACTCCAAGCTTGTGCCAAGTTGACAACTGAAGCTAGCTATGATAGGGGTCTTTGTCCAGTTCCTTTCTCCGGTCGTGTTTCCATTTCTTTGTAGCTGAGACAGTCATTTGGTGGGCATTGCTGTCAGCTTGTGGACACTTGAAAATCCTAGATTCTTAACCTGTGGGTAGTGATCCTCTTGGGGTCTGCTATCCTGCATATCAGATATTACATTATGATTTATAGCAGTAGCAGATTTACAGTTATGAAGCAGCAACAAGATAGTTCTTCTAATACTATGAATGACACTTTATCAGTCATTTTCTTTACAACTGAAACTCTGGGAATTCCGAATTAACATCCTTGCCTGTGGGCTTCTTGTACACACCAGAAAAAGTTCCAACCTTGTGCTCCTAGTTGTTCTGCTGTGCTTTGTCTAAATGAACTTTTATGAGCCGGCTGCCATCCAGTTTCACACAGATCCTCTACCCACAATTTCACTTGGGAAGACCAAGTCTGCTGTCATGCACTACTGTCAGGGTGTGGTTTCTGGGGCGCTTCTGCTTATTTTTCGTACGGATTTTCCAGGTTGGCTTGGGCAGAATCCACCCACCACGCAAACATTATCTCACTTAACTCTCTCAGAACTCCAAGGAAGCTGATTCTAGTGTGTTGCTGCCTACGTCTGCTTTATAGAGAAACACAGGGAGGCCCAGAAGAGTCTCTTTACTCACTCAAAGTCATGGCGCCAATGAGCGATAGTTCATCTTTCTGGAGTTTCTCCAAGATCCTTTCTTATAAAGACTCTCAGTTTTTCCCAGTAGCTTTGTAGAATTAAAACGCATGGATGCCAAGGGCTGGGGACACAGCTTATGGGTAATTGTCTAGTCTGCAAAGCTTCGGATTTGAGTCCCAGCATTAGAAAAAACAAACTTATAAACTCCTATAGTTCTTCTTGTTTTCACTTGGTTGATTTTTGCCCCTGAGTTTGATTATTTCCTGCCCTCTACCCATCTTGGGTGAATTTGCTTCCTTTTGTTCTAGAGCTTTTAGGTGTGCTGTCAAGCTGCTAGTGTGTGCTCTCTCTAGTTTCTTTTTGGAGGCACTCAAAGCTATGAATTTTCCTCTCAGGAGTGCTTTCATTGGGTCCCATAAGTTTGGGTATGTTGTGGCTTCATTTTCATTCAACTCTAAAAAGTCTTTAATTTCTTTCTTTATTTCTTCTCTGCCCAAGGTATCGTTGAGAGAGTGTTATTCAGTTTCCACGTGAATGCTGGCTTTGTATTATTTATATGTTGTTATTGAAGATCAGCCTTAGTCCATGGTGATCTGATAGGATGCATGGGACAATTTCAATATTTTGGTATCTGTTGAGGCTTGTTTTGTGACCAATTATATGGTCAATTTTGGAGGAGGTACCATGAGGTGCTGAGAGGAAGGTATATCCTTTTGTTTTAGGATAAAATGTTCTGTAGATATCTGTTAAATCCATTTCTTTCATAACTTCTGTTAGTTTCAATGTGTCTCTGTTTAGTTTCTGTTTCCAGGATCTGTCCATTGATGAGAGTGGGGGTGTTGAAGTCTCCCACTATTATTGTGTGAGGTGCAATGTGTCCTGTGAGCTTTACTAAAGTTTCTGTAATGAATGTGGCTGCCCTTGCATTTGGAGCATAGATATTCGGAAATGAGAGTTCATCTTGGAAAATTTTACCTTTGATGAGTATGAAGTACCCCTCCTTGTCTTTTTTGATAACTTTGGGTTGGAAGTCAATTTTATTCGATATTAGAATGGCTACTCCAGCTTGTTTTTTAGACCGTTTGCTTGGAAAATTGTTTTCCAGCCTTGCACTCTGAGGTAGTGTCTGTTTTTTTTCCCTGTGGTGGATTTCATGTAAGCAGCAAAATGTTGAGTCCTGTTTGTGTAGGCAGTCTGTTAGTCTATGTCTTTTTATTGGGGAATTGAATCCATTGATATTAAGAGATATTAAGGAAAAGTAATTGTTGCTTCCTGTTATTTTTATTGTTAGAGTTGAGATTCTGTTCTTGGGGCTGTCTTCTTTTAGGTTTGTTGAAGGATTACTTTCTAGCTTTTTCTAGGGCGTAGTTTCTGTCCTTGTATTGGTGTTTTCCCATTATTATCCTTTGAAGGGCTGGATTTGTGTGCATTTGGTTTTGTCATGGAATACTTTGGTTTCTCCATTTATAGTTTATGAGAGTTTTGTTGGGTATGGTAACCTGGGCTGGCATTGGTGTTCTATTAGTGTCTGTATAACAACTGTTCAGGATCTTCTGGCTTTCATGGTCTCTGGTGAGAAGTCTGGAGTAATTCTAATAGGCCTGCCTTTATATGTTACTAGACCTTTTTCCCTTACTCCTTTTAATATTCTGTCTTAGTTTAGTCCATTTGTTGTTCTGATTATTATGTGTCAGGAGAAATTCTTTTTCTGCTCCAATCTATTTGGAGTTCTGTAGGCTTCTTGTATGTTCATGGGCATCTCTTCCTTTAGGTCAGGGAAGTTTTCTTTTATAATTCTGTTGAAGATATTTGCTGGTCCTTTAAGTTGAAAATCTTCATTCTCATCTACTACTATTATCTGTAGGTTTGGTTTTCTCACTGTGTCCTGGATTTCCTTGATCTTTAGATTTAGCATCTTTTTGCATTTTGTAATTACTTTGATTGTTGTGTCATGTTTTCTATGGAATCTTCTGCACCTGAGATTCTGTCTGTCTTGTATTCTGTTGTTGATGCTCACATCTATGGTTCCTGATTTCTTTCCTAGTGTTTCTATCTCCAGAGCTCTCTCCCTTTGTGTGCTTTTGATTTTTATTGTTTCTACTTTTATTTTTAGATCCTGGATGGTTTTGTTCAATTCCATCACCTGTTTGTTAGTGTTTCCTGTAACTCTCTAAGGGTATTTGCATTTCCTCTTTAAAGGCTTCTAGCTGTTTACCTGTGTTTTCCTGTATTTCCTTCTTAAAGTCCTCCATCATCATCATGAGAAGTGACTTTAGATCCATGTCTTGTTTTTCTGGTGTGATGGTGTATCCAGGACTTGCTACGGTGGGAGAGTTTGGTTCTGATGATGCCAAGTAACCTTGGTTTCTGTTGCTTCTGTTCTTAAGCTTGCCTCCTGCCATCTGATTATCTCAAGTGCTTGCTGCCCTCAGTATATCTGATTGGAATATGTCCTTCCTATAATCCCAGTTGATTCAGGACTCCTCAGAGTCCAGCTTTCTCTGTGATCCTTTGATTGTGGACTCTTGTTAACCTGAGATTCTGGGTGTGTCAGAGTTTTTGGCAGTCAAGCTTCCTCTGAGACCCTGAAATACTGGTGTGACCCACCTTAGGATATCCTGAGATCCTGTTGTCCTGAGATCCTGCACGTGTTACAGTGCCTGGAAGTGGTGTTGCCATGCAGTCAGTGATCCTAAGATCACGTGGAGAGTCCTCTGGGGACTCTGGGGCTGTCCACAGACTCCACGTCCTAGGTGACTGGGTGCTGGCACTGACCAGAAGGGATTTGTGCCCCTGGTCAGGCCGGTTTTCTACTTCCCTTCTGCTGTGTAAGGTCCCGCACGATTGGATTGGAACGGATGTTGTGTTCCACTCACCAGTGATCCTAAGATCGAGTGGAGAGTCCTCTAGCAACCATGGTGGTGTCTGCCAACTCTGCTCCCTAGGTGACAGGGTGCTGGTTCTGACTGGAAGGAACTTGTGCCCCTGGTCAGGGCAGTTTTCTGCTTCCCTTAGGCTCTTTTATACTGAGCCTCACTAGATTATTTACCTGCTTTAGGGTCCTGGGCACCTAGACATGCATACTTTAAGACATCAGCTCCTAGGCCTTCTATAAGGAAAGGAAACCAAAAAATTCAGTTAGTTTATAAATACTTTCCCATTGTCTCTTTTGAAGTACTGTATTGGATACTTTAACGTGACTTAGTTAAAGAAACTACATACATTTTACTTTGTTGTATATGCTTAACTTTTGTAGATTTATATAGAGGAGTATTTTGCTGCTATGTGTTTTCTATGCACTATGTGGTAGAATTGAGTGGGGAATGCTCTGGAATTGGAGTTATGGACAGTTGTGAGCTGCCATGTGGGTAATAGCACTCAAAACTCAATGCACTACAAACAAAACTAGATCGCTTAACTACCAAGCCATCTCTCCATAATATTTATGTTACTTATACGATGTTATAGATAATACGGAAAGTTTTATCATAAGGTCTATTGTCAACTTTAATGCAAAAATATAACTAAGAAACATTCCGTCAATATGTCTCGTGTTGGCTAATGGACCAAATGAAGACATTTTGAACTGTAACCATGACCCTGCTCCCCCATATTCACCTTGTGCACATGTGGTGTGTGTATTGATACACATGTGAAGGACAGACACTGACACTGTCTTCCTCTCATTTTCCTGTGTTCCACACATGAGGAATTAAGTGTGTGGTGGTCAGAGGATTTGCCGCTTGGCAGTTCTCTTCTGCCACATTATGTGTTCTGGGTCCCTCAGTTTTAAAGACATGTTCACTCACCCAAAACCCTGGTGTGGTTGATTTACTCTCTTGAAGCACACTGACTCTCAGACTTGCAGGCAAGTAAGCTTTGGGGATCCCACATCTTCACTCAGGATTTCAGGGCAAGTGTTTTACCAGTTGAGTTTTACCGACCACCCTAGCCCCTTATTCTTATTCCTATTCTTATTCTGCACTAGGTTATGAAGGGGAACCAATCACACAACTGTAGATTTTCTGTAGTCCCCTTGCTTCTAGATCATTTTGTAGCTCTAAGGGGCTAATTATTCTTTACTTTGGAGCTAGATATAGATAATATAACAATAAATTATAAATTTTAGTTTCCAGATATTCTTTTGCTCATTGAATGTTTTCTTTAAAAACACTGAACTGTCCAACTGTAGTTTTTCATTTTGTCAGTCCATTTATTTCCCACACATAACTTACATAGCTACTGTGTAGAATGTAGATTCTACTATCTCTCCAGATCTTCCTATTCTTATATCTTTATGTTCCTCTTCCCAGTCAAGTTTAACACACTCTATAAATTTATATTATGAAATGGAACGAGCCATACTCTTTGGAACCCTAGTTTCATTTTGCTTAAAGTCTTTTGAATATCAAGCATAGGTTATCACTTTGTAGGGATATTTACCCAATTTTGGTACTGGTCCAGGGGCACACTGAGGATTTTATGGCAAAGCATGAGGTCCTGCTTTGCTAACATTTAGCACCTGGATTACCATGGACACTTTATCTATTACCTTAGGAGTGTGTTGTGCTCCTGCTGGTAGTGAGGTATGGAAACACTACTCATGGGCATAGAACAAAAGAAATGAAAAAAAAAATCAAAGTAATGATGACTTAGGGTTTAGATTTTCATTTGTTATCAAAAATTTATATAGATTCAAGAGATCTGTAGAATTGCATCTATAGGTCATTCCTATGCAAGACCCAAAGCCTGTCAGTCATCCACAGGACACACACAGCTTATCAAAATCTGTGCAACAACCCCCCACAGCCTGTTAATTATTCATAGGAAAAGCCCACAGGCTGGCAGTCATCCATAAGAAGTGCCCAAGTCCTGTCAACCATTCACTGGAAACGTCCCCAGCCTGTCAGTTATCTACAAGCAACTCACAAATCCTGAGAGTCAACCAGAAGAAATAATCACAGCCTGCCAGTCATCCACAGAAAATTCCTACAGCCTGTCAATCATGCATAAAAAATGGCCATGGTCTGTTAATCATCTATAGGACATGCCCACAACTAATCAGTTTTGCATACAAAGTGTTCAAAGCCTGTCATTTGTGCATTGGAAACTCCTATAGCCTGTCAGTCATCCAATGGAAACACCCACAGCCTGTCAATCTTTCCTAGGATATCTCAGAGCCTGTCAATCATTCATAGGCAATGCCAACAGCCTGTCATTCAACCACATGTCCTGGCCACAGACTGTCAATCATCCACAGTAAACACATACCAACCCTGTCACTCGTCCAAAGGACAAGCCCACAATCGGTTAATCTTCAATAGGAAATGCCTATACCCTGTCAATCATTCACAGGAAATACCCAAAGCCTGCCAACCATACATAGTACACATCTACAACTTTTCAATACACACAGGAAACATGCACAGCCTTTCAGTCATCCACGGGATATGTCCACAGCCTGTCACTCATCTATAGTAAATGGCCGCTGCCTGCAAATCATCCATAGGAAATGTCCACAGCCTGTCAATCATGTATAGAAAGTACCCAAATCCTGTCATTTACCCACAATGTATACCCACAGCTTGTTAGTCATTCACAGGAAATTCCCACAGACTTTCAATCATTCATAGGATATACCCAGATCATGACAATTATCCTTAGGACATTCCCACAGCCTATCAGGCATACGTAACAATTACAGCTTGTCAATTATCCATAGCAAATACCCACAAACTTCCAGTCTTTATAGGAAAAGCCCATAACCTATCAACAATCCACAGAAAATAGCTACAGCCTGTTAGTTATGCACATGGCACACCCCCAACCTGGCAATCATCTTGAGGAAAAACCTATATCCTATCAATCATCAATAGGAATTCCCCACAGCTTGAGAATCATCCATGAGAAATGCACATAGCTGATAGTCAAATACCGCAGGGATAGTGTGGGTAGCACTGGAGTGCAGACATACCTGTGAGCACAGGTAAGACTGGAGGGACCTGCCCAGAACCCTCAGGACACAGGATCGGAAGAACAGCCATGGACAGGTCCTTCTGGTTTCTGTCTGCACCCAGGAGCTGACACTGTGCCACAGCTTTTCATACCCAAATTCCTCTCAGAGAGACCTGGTCTCCCAGGAGTACTGACACACAGGCTTGCAGGAGGGACAAGTCACAGTCAGAGACAGTGAGACCAGCTAATGCCAGAGATAACCAGATGTCAAGAGGCAAGGGCAAAAGCATAAGCAACAGAAACCAAGCCTACTTGGCATCATCAGAACCCAGTTCTCCCACTACAGCGAGCCCTGGATACCCCAACACACCACAAAAGCAAGTCTCTGATTTAAAATCACATCTCATGATGATGATAGAGGACTTTAAGAAGGATATAAATAACTCCCTTAAAAATACAGGAAAACACAGTTAAACAGAAGTCCTTTAAGAGGAAACATAAAAATCCCTTAAAGAATTACAGGAAAATACAACAAACAGGTGAAGAAATTGAACAAAACCATCATCCAGGATCTAAAAATGGAAGTAGAAACAATAAAGAAATCACCAAGAGAGACAACCTTGGAGATAGAGCACCTAGGAAAGAGGTCATGAGTTATAGATGCAAGCATCACCAACAAAATACAAGAACTAGAGAAGAGAATCTCAGGTGCAGAAAAGACAATAGGAAACATTGACACAACAGTCAAAGAAAATGCAAAATGCAAAAAGTTCCTAATCCAAAACATCCAGGAAATCTAGGACACAATGAAAAGACCAAACTTAAGGATAATAGGTATAGAAGAATGTGAAGATTCCCAACTTAAAGGGCCAGTAAATATCTTCAACAAAATTATAGGAGAAAACTTCCCTAATTTAAAGAAAGAGATGCCCATGAACATACCAGAAGCCGACAGAACTGCAAATAGATTGGACCAAAAAAGAAATTCCTCCTGTCATATAATAATTAGAACAATAAATAGACTAAATAAAGACAGAATATTAAAAGCAGTAAGGGAGGGGCTGGAGAGATGGCTCAGAGGTTAAGAGTACTGACTGCTCTTCCGAAGGTCCTGAGTTCAAATCCCAGCAACCACATGGTGTCTCACAACCATCCGTAATGAGATCTGGCACCCTCTTCTGGAGTGTCTGAAGACAGCTACAGTGTACTTACATATATACATACAATAAAAAAAAAAGCAGTAAGGGAAAAAGGTCAAGTAACATATAAAGGCACACCTATCAGAATTACACCAGACTTCTCACCAGAGACTGAAAGGTAGAAAAATCCTAGGCAGATATCATACAGTCCCTAAGAGAACAAAAATGCCAGCCTAGGCTACTTTACCAGCAGAACTCTCAAATACCATTGATGGAGAAACCAAGATATTCCATGACAAACCAAATTTACACCATATCTTTCCATAAAACCAGCTGTACAAAGAATAATAGATGGAAAACTCCAAAACTAGGAGGGAAACTACACCCTAGAAAAAGCAAGAAAGCAATCTTTCAACAAACCCAAAAGAAGATATCCACAGAAACATAATTCCACCTCCAACAACAAAAATAACAGGATGTAACAATTACTTTTAATCAATAACTCTTACCATAAATGGACTCAATTCCCCCCCAGAAGACATAGGTGAGCAGGCTAGATATAGAAACAGGATCCAGCATTTTGCTTCCTACAGGAAACACACCTCAGTGACAAAGAGAGACAATACCTCAGAGTAAAATATTGGAAAACAATTTTCCAAGCAATTGGTCCCAAGAAAGAAGATGGACTAGCCATCGTAATACTGAATAAAATCAATTTTTAACCAAAAGTTATCAAAAAAGACAAGGAAAGACACTTCATACCGGTCAAAGGAAAAATCCACCAAGATGAACTCTCAATTCTGAACATCTATGCTCCAAGATGCAAAATCAACTACATTCACAAAAGAAACTTTGCTAAAGTTCAAAGCACACATCATACCCCACACAATAATAGTGGGATACTCTTAGCAATGGACTGATGATGGAAACAGAAAGTAAACAGAGGTACAGTGAAACTAACAGTAGAAATGGTTCTAACAGATATGTATAGAACATTTCATCCTAAAGCAAAAGAACATACCTTCTTCTTAGTACCTCATAGTACCTTCTCCAAAACTGACCATATAAATGGTCACAAAACAGGCCTCAACAGACACAAAAAGAATGAAATAATCTCATGCACCCTATCAGATCACCATGTACTAAGGTTGGTCTTAAATAACAACAACAACAACAACAATAGCAACAACAAAAAACAGAAAGCACACATACACATGGAAGCTGAACAAGACTCTACTCAGTGATAACTTGGTCAAGGAAGAAATAAGAAATTAAAGGCTTTTTAGAAGTTAGTGAAAATGAAAACATATCACACCAAAACTTATTGGACACAGAATGCAATTTTAAGAGGAAAAGTCAAAGCTTTAAGTGCCTCCATGAAGAAACTGAAGAGAGCTTACAGCTTGACAGTACAACTGAAAGCTCTAGAACAAAAAGAAGAAAATACACCCAACAGGAGATGAAGGCAGGAATGAATCAAACTCAGGGCAGAAATCAACCAAATAGGAAGAAAAGGAGCGGGGCTGGCAAGATGGCTCAGTGGTTAAGAGCACTGACTGCTCTTCCAAAGGTCCTGAGTTCAAATCCCAGCAACCACATGGTGGCTCACAACCATCCATAACGAAATCTGATGCCCTCTTCTGGAGTGTCTGAGGACAGCTACAATGTACTAAATAATATAATAAGTAAATAAATCTTAAAAAAAAAAAGAAAAGAAAAAGATCTATACAAAGTATCAACCAAACCAGGAGCTGGTTCTTTGAGAATATCAACAAGATAGATAAACACTTAGGCAGACTAAGAAGAAGGCACAGAGACAGTATCCAAATTAATAAAATCAGAAATGACAATGGAGACATAATAACAAAATATGTCTTTAAAATTATCTTTAATGTTGAATATTGACAGTTGTAAATATTATAATCATGTTCTACAAAAAAATAAACGGAAGGTGAATATGCAAATTTTATCAGGAATGTGTACAGTGACCTAACTAAAGTTTTATTAAGCACTGTCTGAATTTGTCAATAGATATTGGACCACAAAAAAAAAAAATAATGCCACTGGAAAAAAGAAGAAAGAAAGAAAAAAAGAAAAGAAAAAAAAAACCAAATATAAATAGGAGCAAATAGCACAAGAACATGAAGTGACTCACAGTGTCGCAGGACCATCATGAAGAACCAGAGAAGGGCACCTGACTCCAAGATTTTTGCCAGCTCCCTCTTCTACCCTACCTGCCCATCCGGAGGAGCACACAGCTGCCAGTGGATGAGAAAAACCCCAGTTCTCTTCAGTATGCTGAACTTACCATAGGTAGAGGTAGAGCGAATGGATCAAGCCATCTGTGAATGGTCTGGCCAATCCAGGTTAATGAGCATGAAATGGAGTCCCTTGTAGGGTTTCCTTGTGTCCTGAGAAGGTCTTGGGGCACTCCCATCTATGTGAGTAAGCCAGGTCTGGGTGCCAACATCAAGAGAAGTAAGCTCAGGTCTCTGGCCCTAAAACAAGTACCTTGGTCTGAGCCAACAGAATGTCAGGCTTCTTTCCTATAGAATAATAAATCCAAGTTCGGAAGACTCTCCAAGCCAGGGAACATTTCTATATCAGAGAAAGAACTGTGGAGTTCAACAGTGCCTGCTCCACAGTCAGCTGTGACCCTTTACGTAGGCTCCTGGTACAGCCAGCATGTCTGGCCTCCTGAAGGCACTGAGTTATTTCTGGACTAGGAATCCAGACCAGAGACACCTAGCAGCCGCAAATTGACCCTCCTGCCTTGTTGCCCCCTCCTATTTATCTGAGATGAGGTCAGAAACTGACATTGTATATTCATTTCTGGCCAATCAGAACATGTCACTACACCCTTATTTACCAACAGACCCTGTCAGCAGACAGAGCTGACTCACTGCCAAAGACACGGTTTAATGGAGGCAGATAGTGATGAACTTCACAGAGGCTGGTGTTCCGAGGGTGCGGGCAGCCACCTGTGCTATTGTAGTGGGGAGTGCCGTCCTCCTTGTAACCTGTAAAGAGACATCATGTACTGCTCTGGCGTGACTATGGTTTCTGAGCAGCTGCTGGACTTAATTAAATGGCCCTCCGAGGGTTTCTCTTGGAGATGACGACCCATGTAAAACCCCCATCCACCTGCAAAGCAGTCCCCCTAGATGTGCCTGCTCCTGCCTGCTCCTAGCCCTGCCTCTGTCTGGAACCCACCCAGACATGAACAGGCTTCTAATTGCATGGTGGCTTGCCAGGGCCTTCCTACATCATTAGGATTCATCAACATAATGCCTTGGCTCCAGCCTAAGCTGCCCAGCCAATCATGGGCCACCTTGACCTCAGGAAGGAGGTGACTTGTGATGTGAGCTCCTGCTGAGACCTATGTTGCATCACTGTCACATGAGAAGGGGGCTCCAGAAGGACTTGCCACCAAAAGCATGCTGAAGCCTGCCATCAAATATTGATAAAGGCAGAGGGGAGAGGACTATGTAACTGAATTATCAATGACCAGACCTGGCTCTCAGGCCCTGCAGTCAGGGATGGGCCTACATGGTGGGCTTGCTGTTATTGTTGTTTTTTTTCATGAGACTCCTTATTTGATTTACTGACTTGAGTTAATTTTTTTATTGCTTAATTGTTTTATTTACATTTCACATGTTATCCCCCTTCCTGGTTCCTTCCCTGCACACCCCCCCCCTCACCCCCTGCAACCCTGATGCTCACAGCCAACTATTGAACTGAACCCAGGTCCTAAGTGAGGAGTTAGAGAAAGGACCGAAGGCTGTTTTTAAACAGGGACACTCGGGTTCATTTTACTTTGAAACAATTTGTGGAGCATGTTTGTTAGATTGGGCTCATGAGGCAAACACCACACAGGCATTCAAGGTCAGAGCCACTAGCTTGCCACATGGGTGACCTGCCTTCCCAGGAGGCAAGGGTGAGACCTGAACCACATGCTCCTAAGGCAGCCCAGGCTGGGCCTATAGACTGCAAGCCCTAGAGGCAATGAGGAATGGGGATGGGAAGCAGGTATGTGAGACAAGAAACTTCGGGAGGTTTCTTACCTTTTCAGCTTACTGAGACCTTTGAGAATGTTCTGAGCTTTCAGCAGCATTGTGTTGTGTTACTTAGGGCTCTTACATGTATCCTTTTATCCTACATGCAGCCTGTGGCCACCCTGTTAGGAGACAGTTTCCTGAGTCCAGTCATCTCAGAAACTCCTTGGAATACCTTGCTGACAGGCTCAAAACTGAGTTTATGTTCCTAGGCTCCAGAAGCTAACTCCGTCCTGTTCTGCTCCTTCAAGTGTTCCAGGTTTGTCTGATGGCCAGTGGAGGATGTAAAAAGGGAAGACAGCTGTTATCCCTTTATGTAAACTAAGGCACATAAGTCATAAGTGTGCTGCCTGTCTTGACTTAATGTGTGTAACTTGCCCACTTCTTTGTTCCCTTAACATTCTAAAATTCTGGGCCAGAGTCCAGAAGGGGACCTGACAGCAAAAGCTAAATCAAGGACCCTGAAACACGTGACCCAGATAAGGCCAAGAATGTCACCAATGTTAACTTCCTTGTTAATTTCCTTGCTTAAGCTCTTATGTCAAAATTGGTCAATGCAACAGCCCACCCTTGCTTTTTGTTTCCATTCTATAAAAATGTTGTACAGCTCCATTCCGGGATACAGTTCAGATCATGAAATGTCCAACTTCATGAGCACTCAGAAAATAAAGCTTTCATTTTTAAGCTTCAAAAAAAATAGGCACTATCAATCACAGGTCATTAATATCTCTCAATATAAATCGACTAAATTTTCTAATTAAACACACACACACACAAACACAAGCAAATAGAATGGATGTGAAAACAAGATACACTATTGTAGTGCATACAAGAAGCACACATCAGCAATAAAGATAGTCATTACCTCAGAGTGCAGGGCTGAACCAAAATTTTTCAAGCAAGCAGACCTAAGTATCAAGCTGAGTCAAACCAAGATGAAAACCTTCTAATATCTAATATTATAGACTTTTAACCAAAGGTAATCAAAAGAGACAGGCTTCCCTGTATGAGTATCCTTCATACTGTATGAGTATACTTCATATACTTCATATACTTCATACAGGCTTTCCTGTATGAGTATGCTTCATACTCATCAAAAGAAAAATCTACTGAGATGATATCTCAATTCTGAACATCTATGTTTCAAACACAAGGACAACCACGTTTGTAAAAGAACACTATTAAAGCTTAAAGCATACACCAAACCCCATAGATTATTAATGGGAGACTTCAACACTTCTCTTTCACCAATCTACAGGTCATCCAGACAAAAACTAAATGGAGAAATAATAAAAATAACAGATGTTATCAATCAAATGGACCTAAGCAATATGTGTAGAATATTTCACCCCAAATCAAGAGCATGTAACTTTTTCTCATCACCTTCTGGAACTTTCTCCAAAATTGACCATATTGTTGGTCACAAAGAAAGCCTCTTCAGATACAAAAAATTTGAAATGACCCCTTGCATCCTATCAGAACACAGTAGGTTAAAGGTGGACTTCAATAACAACAGAAAAACCAGAAAGCATACACACTCATGGGAACTGAACAACTCTCTACTCAATGATCTCTGGGTCAAGGAAGAAATAAAGAAATTAAAGACGTTCTAGAATTCAATGAAAATGAAAGCACAACATACCTGAAATTTAAGGGGCACAATAAAAGTGCTGCTAAGAGGAAAGTTCATACCTCTAATGGCCTCCCTAGAGAAATTAGAAAGCCCTCATTCTAAAAATTTAAAACTACATCTGAAAGCTCTAGTAAAAGAGGCAAACGCACACAAAAGGAGTAGACAGCAGGAAACAATCCAAATCAGGACTGAACTCAATCAATTAGACACCAAGAAAACAACAAAAAGGATCAACAAAATCAAGAGCTGGTTCTTTGAGAAAATCAACAAGATAGACAAACCCTTAGCCAAACTAAAAGGCATAGAGACAGTATCCAAATAAACAAAAATCAGAAGTGTTAAAGGATACATAACAATAGACAATCAGAAAATTCAACGAATTAATAGGTTTTATTGAAAGACCTGTATTCACAAAGTTGGAAAGTCTCAATGAAATGGACTTTCCTTTTCTAAACAGATACCACTTACCAAAGTTAAATCAAGACCAGGTAAACTATTTAAACAGTCCTATAATCCCTAAAGAAGTAGAAGCATTAAAAGCCTCACAACCAGCTCTTACCCTCTTGCTCTCTTGCCTCTCTCTTCCCCCTTGCACCCCCCCTCTCTCACTCCCTTCCCCTCTCTCTCCATGTGACCATGGCCAGGCTCTATGTCTCTACTTTCTCCTTCTGTCTGCCTTTCTCTGACTCTGCTACCCTCTTAACTCCCCTCCCCATGAGCTCCATTCTATACTAAAAAAAAAAAAAAGTCTCACGACTGAAAAGCCCAGGGCCAGATGCCAGATGGTTTTAGTGCAGAATTCTACCAGAACTTCAAAGAAGAGCTAATACTCCTCAAACTAGTCCACAAAATAGAAACAGAAGGAACACTGCCAAACTCATGGTATAAGCAACAGTCACCCTGATACCTAAACCAAGAAGCACTGAACAATGAAAGAGAACTTCAGACCAATTCCTTTTATAAACATTGATGAAAAAATACTCAAGAAAAGACTTGCAAAACAAATACAGCAGCACATTAAAAACATCACCCATCATGATCAAGTACAGTTCATCCAGGGATGCAGAAATGATTCAATACATTGCTAGGGTTTCTTCTTAAAGATAAAAATGTTTTTAAAACAGAGTGATGGGTGCATAATTTTAATGACATACTAAGAAAGCACTACTAGATTGTATTCTTTCTTAGAATGAACTTAAACATAAGTATATTACATACCTGTAAACCCATTATTACTGAAAGATAAATTATGTTTATTTCATGTGTATGTATGTCTTGCCTACATGTATGTGTGTGCACTGTGGGCATGTCTGGGCCTGTGACAATGCAAGAGGATTTGGATAGCCTATAATTGGCTTTGAAGATGGTTGTGAGCTGCCTTGTAGGTGTTATTGTAGGTTTCAGGGTTTGTAGCTGACAGATATTGAGGATTTCCTTTGTTCTCCAGTAGTAACAGGTTTCCTTCCAATCTTATGAACTCTGGTTAGTAGGGTGAAGAGTCTAGTTAGACCCAGCTCAACCTATTGCACTGTGATGACAGAAAGGTGACCTTCAGAAATCAGTCCTAACCATCAGATTGTGTAGACCACCCAATACTCTTGGCACTAGCCTGTGCTGATAGTTGAGGCTTAATGTAGGACCCTTTGGTTAATGACTCAACAGGTTGCAACCCATTCCTGTTACTGGAGGTGTAACTTGGTGGCACAGGATGTGTAGTTGGAGTCTTGTCTCCTCTGTCAGTTTTTGGCTCCATAAGGATCCCTTGCATAAATGTATAGGAAGCTGCTAGAGTAGCTGATTTCCATATAGCTTTTCAAAAGGCCTTTAGTGTTTGTGGTCCCTCCCCTTATTTCCTACTTTAGCTAGGCCTGCATGCCAGGGCTGTGGGTGCTTGTATAACCAAAGGAAACTGACCCTCTACATTTTCAGGTAGGAATCCCTGGGCAGGCAACAAGGGTGACCTGGATACAATGGAGAGACTCATCAACTCCAGTCAATATCATGTTGATGAATATAATAGGAGGGGCAGGTAACGGAGCCTGAAAGAGGTGAGGGCTGTGGAAGGGTGTACCCCATGCCTCTACCTGTCTCTCCCAATTGCCTCTTATTAAACCCTCCTGCTCTAGATTTTCTGTCTCTCTTTATAACACTCTACACTACTTGCTCTTCCTTGGGAGATAGCATTCTCCCACTGGTTCCTTACAAGATACTAATCCTGTGCGGTTATTTAGATCATAGTTCTCATCTCAGATCCTTAACCACTAACATCCTTAAAAGAGGCCACATAACATATTTGTGGTGTTGGGTCTGGATTTGGCAACACAGGATGATCATTTTTGCCCCATCAGGCCAGTTAGGTCCACATATTGGCAGGGCTGCAGGGTTGCAAAGTATCTAAACCATCACCTATCTGCCCTCAGTATTCCCTTTGAAGTCCATGCAGGTAGATCTAGTGCAGAGTCAAAACTGACAGTGCTTCGCCCAGGCACCCAGGAGGGTGGGCTCCTGCCACTGCACTCTGAGGAAGAAATGCATAGAACACACGCATCATAGATAGCACCATTGTGTGCTCAGAGCATGTCACTGTGGTGGTGCTAGCAGGGCTGTGCTGCTGCTACTTGCTGAAGTACAGTTCACTTCACACTGAACTGGTTGTGCTCTCCTGCTTTTTAGATACAAGAGTTGCCTTTTTTTTCTTTAATTATAGAATTTGAGAGTCAGATATCAGTTAAAGGGAAGGGAAGAGAGGGAAGAAGGTTCGTGGGCTACCCTAGGCTCCAATAATGGAGGAAGAAATCAACTATAATGCCCAGACAATGAACATCCCCAGAAGGAGACGCTGGTACACCCACCTGTGGCATTCATGTCTGGGTCTTAGATGCATGCATCCTCAGAAAAAGAAGAAATATCCCCTCTACTTGATTGGCTATGATCCTATAGGCCCATTACAACGAGCGGCCAGCGTGGGTGACCTTGATACAACAGAGAAGTTAATCCACTCCAGTCAACATCATGTGGATGAATCTGATAGGAGGAAAAGGTAATGGGGCTTGAAATTGGTGAGGGGGGGTACAAAGAGGTCGGTGGGATCTGTCAGGTATACTCAGAGATAAACAGAAAAATCAACTTTCAGGGCCACATCCTAATGGAGGAGAGATGTCATGCTTAGGGTCATTTCCACTGGGGTCCCCTACATTGTGTTTAATGCTCTTAGTAATATGAGACCTGCATACCCTGAAACAACAGGTCCTAGGCCTTGATCAAACTACATCATTTTATTTTTATGTTACACTAAAACTTTGAAGACACTCATGCACAGCAACACACACACATGCACGCACAAAGGTTTTTTCTATGTGCATTTTCGTTGAACCATGTGTGACACAATCAGTACTTGGTCCCCTGGAAGTGGAGCTATACACAGTTGTGAGCTGCCATGTTGGTGCTAGCAATCAAAGCTGAGCCCTCTAGAAAACATACCTAGAGCTGTTAACTGCCAAGCCGCCTGTCTAGATTTGTCTCAATATATAGAACATTAGCACTAATATACAACACTGAAAAATTTATCATAAGATAAATCATCAACTGAAATGGAAAAAATCACTATGAAATCTTAGATCAATATGACCCATTTTTATAATGGATCAAAGACATTTTGAACTGGAACAATGATACATTCCCCCACCACCACCAATCCCGGTTCTCATCATATGTACATGTTATTTGTGCATTGATACACATGTTAAGGGACTGACATTGTCTTCCTCTCACTTTTCTGTGTCCCACACATGTGGAACTAAGTGTGGGGTGATCAGAGAAATAGCCACTTGACAGTTCTCTTCTGTCACATTGTGGGTTCTGGGGACTGAACTCTGGCCATCAGGGCCCCTGGTGGGTTCCACCCAATGGTCCCTCAGTTTTAGAGACATGTTCACTCACCCAAATCCCATGGTATGTTTGATTTACTCTCTTGGAGCACACTAATTCTCAGACTTGTAAGCAAGTAAGGTTTGGGGATTCCCATATCGCCACATCTGCATTCAGGTTTCCAGGGCAAGTGTTTTACCAATTGAGTTTTACCAACCATCCCAGCCCCTCATTCTTATTTCCTATTTTTAGGTCATACTAGGTTATGAAGGGGAATCAATGACACAACTGTAGATTTTCTGTAGTCCACAAGCTTTTTGAATATTTTGTAGTTCAAAGACGCTTGAAGTTGGAACTTCATATAAATAATAGATGAATAAATTATAAATTATAGTTGAGGATATTCTTTTGCTTAATGAATGTTTTCTTTAAAAACACTGAGTTGGGGCTGGTGAGATGGCTCAGTGGGTAAGAGCACCCAACTGCTCTTCTGAAGGTCCTGAGTTCAAATCCCAGCAACCACATGGTGGCTCAAAACCATCTGTAAGATTTGACTCCCTCTTCTGGAGTGTCTGAAGACAGCTACAGTGTACTTACATATAATAATAAATAAATCTTTAAAAAAAAAAAAAACACTGAGTTGTCCAACTGTAGTTTTTCATTCTGTCAGCCCATTCGTTCCCCACACATAACTTAGATATCTACTGTGTAGAATACACATTCTGCTATCTCTCCAGATCTTCCCAGTCTTATACCATTATGTTTCTCTGCCCAGTCAAGCTTCCTTACATTCTATAAATTTAAATGTTAAATGAACTGAAGCATGCTCATTGGAACCCTTGCTTCATTGTGCTTATAACCTTTTGAATATCAAGCATAGGAGCTAGGATGGCATAGGTTATCACCTTGTAGGGATATTGACCCAATTTTGGTGTGAGTCCAGGAGCACATTGACCATTTTATGGCAAAGCATGAGGTCCTCCTTTGCTACCATTTAGTGCCTGGATTACCATGGATACTGTATCTATTACCTAAGGACTAGGTTGTGCTCCCCCTGCTACCAGGAATGGAAACACTACTCATGGGCATAAAAAAATGAACTGTAGAAATGAAAAACAAACAAACAAAGAATTGATGGCTGATGTCTTAGAGTTTTGTTTGTTTTTAAGAATTTACATAGATACAAGTGATCTGTATCATTGCCATTTACCTGTGGATTGTGCCATATTTTGTTCAATGTAAGGCACAATGGGTTTCATGATAACCCTTTATTTTGTAGAGAAACAAAGTTAAAAATATTGGCAATTATAGTTGCTAAATAATAGAAATGATGAATGATATTCCAATGTTAGAGAGGCTAAAATGTGAATGAAAAGGGACAGTGAGCCCAGTGTCACTGGCCACTATTTAGGATGAGTTAGGAGGATTATCATGTTCAAGACTTGGTTGGTGAAAAAGAGTTATTTTTAAAGACATGTAAACTTCCTTGACTAGAAAAGTTTTATATGTGTACTGTTGATAGAATCCTGTTTTACCTTCACTGAAATGTTGTGTTTGTTATAACAAGGAAGAGAAATCATTATCATGATGAGCAAATGCTGAACTCTCAGGAGCTGTAAATGCTTGTAATGTTCTAGCAGAGTACTTGCTCATCCAACCTGAAGCCTCCCAGCAGCCCCGGGTAAGATAACAGCTATGCTTAATCTCCATTCTTTGGATCTGGAAATGGAGTCATGGAGCTCATAGAAATCCCAAGTAGTCACTAGTGAGTACCAGATATTAGAGTAGGATTTGAATTCATGCTGAGATGAACTTACTGGGAACTTTTCTATGATGCTTTGTACAAAGATGAAGGTAGTGAGAGAACACCTGCCTTATGTGGACACAGCCATGCACATTATCCCTAGCACAGTAAATGAACATTTGAGTAGTTATAAATAAATAAGGCAATTCCAGTTATTTTCTTACATCAGAAGAAAATTTGCTTCATAGTATGTGGTGCTTAAAGGAGATGGGGCTCTTATTTAGCATTTGGGAATGTCCCTAAATGTCCTTTCCATTTGCAGGACTTCGCTGCATTATGCATGTGCCCACAACCATCCAGACGTGGTGACACTATTATTAGAAAATAATTCCAGCATTAACATCCGGGATGATGAAGGCTGCACACCCTTGATTAAGGTAGCTATTGGCCATCTGTTTTGACATGAAATGGATAGAGGTTGTCCTTGTTTGGTTTCTCTTGCTGTGATAAAACACTGACCAAAAACAACTCAGGAAAGGAAGTGGTTATTTGGCTTACATTTACACATCACAGATCATTCTCAAGGGGAACCAGGGCAGGAGCTCAAATCAGGAACTGGAGGGAAGAACTGAACTGGAGTTCACAGGAGAATGCAGCTTTTCCATGGCTTCTACCAAGCCTTGCTCAGGTGTTTACTTTTTGTTGTTGTTGTTGTTTTTGTTTTTTAACAAAATTGAGGACTTTGTCCCAGGCATGCCCCAACTCCTAAAACCTAGACTTTCCTACTTCTATCTCAATTTAAAATTAAAAAAAAAAAAAAAAGTCCACATAGTTAACCAGAGGCCAGTCTGATAGAGGCATTTCCTCAAGTGAGAATCTTTCTAGGTGTGTTAAGCCTGTGTTACACTGGCAAAAAGAAAAACAAACAAACAAATAAACAAAACCAACCTACAAACAAAAAACCTAACCAAACAACTAATCTCTGCACTGCAACAACGAACCAGCACAGAGCCTGAATTCTTAGAATATCTAGGTGTGTTGGCAGAATCCTTAAACTCTACCACTGGGAAAGAGATGTGGTGGGGAGATTATAAAGTTAGGCAAGCAAGCCTGGGGGTTCTTGAAAGACCTTGTGTCTAAAGAGAGTGATAATATGCAGAAGTGGAACTCTATGTTTTATTTTAGGGAAACTATTCAGTGCAATGGTAGAAACATCTCTCTTGACTTCCTTGAATTTAAGATGTATTTCTTTGTACAATTTTACAGGCCACCCAACGAGACAATGTGGATTGTGCTTCCGTATTGCTCACCCACAATGCAGATCCAAATCTGATAGATTCCAGTGGGAACACAGCCTTCCACCATGCTATATCCAGGGGTAACATAAGGATTGTAAAAATGCTCCTTGAGCACAACGTAGACATTGAAGCCAAAACAGAGGTAAAGATCACTCAACTTCATTCCCAGGGCACCTCTAGCAGTGACACGCACATCTATTTTCTACACACAGAAGCTCATGCATTTTCACTGTATCTGTTCAGTGGAACCCTTTTATTTTCACCAAATATGTTTTTTCATATTTTTGGTAGTTCATTCAAAAAAATAGTGTATTTTGTCTCAGAATTGGCCTTGATTTTAAAATTCAAAAATAAAGGATTTAGGACCACACAAACATCACATACGCACAGACAATAAAAATAAATTCATTTCAAGTTAAGTGATTGTAGAATAAATAGAAATGTGTTGATGCAAAGAAGGTACTGATATGTGTTTGGCTTAGGATAAGGGTAGACTGGAAAACGAGAGAGGTAACAGGCAAATGAAGAAATTTGGTCACTGGAGAAAATATGCCAAAAAAGTTATTTAAGGTTTAAAAAGTTTTGAGAGGCTGTCAAGCTTCTGAGATAAATTCTTAGTTTAGAAAAGAAATATATTTGAAATACAGGTTGAGAAACTCTGCCCCAGACCCCTCCTGAGCACAGTCCTTCAACAGGGGCATAGCACAGTGTACTCTGTATTCTGGGCTGTGGCAATGGAGGCCCCACTCCACGGAGCTAAGAAGATTGCAATCCTTGAGTGTTTGGGGAGAGTTCTGGAAGGGAGCCCTGTTATAGGCAGTGTTGGACAGGGAAAAGGTGTGTCAAAGGGAAAAGACAGCTGTGTGTGGGAAAGTTCAGCAGGTGTTGTAGGATGAATGATCCCTTGTGACTCTTTTCTTGTCTACTTATCTTCACAAAATCGGTGATGAGCAGATTGTTGAGAAACAAGTAGTTTTGTAAAATGCATTATTTTTTTCCTTTATAGTATGGCTTGACACCATTGCAACTTGCAACATTTGAACAGAAACCTGAAATGGTAGAATTTTTAGCAGCAAAGTGTGCAAAAAGGTACAGTTTCTTCCTTTCTTCAATCTTAGTGCTGCTCTTGAGGGTGACATTGCTTAAGTCAGGAGTATTAAAATGATAGAGAGATTGTAAGCAACTCAGAGGCATAGTTAGGAAGCTTAGCACACATGAAGTGGGAGCTGGAAAAGAGACAGTTTCACCACAACAAAGAACAGCATGCAGTAGGGATCACTGCCTAGTTCAGGAGTTCACCTCATGAGCCATCCACCAAGCCAAAGGATAACAAAGATCGGTTGCTGCTCCACAGCCATTGTATTTTTACTTTTGAAAGTGTTTGTCACTGAATTAAGAGCCATAGGTGTCTATGGCAAGTGTTCTACCATGATAAACACCCACAGTCCCTAAGTCTGAAAACTTATAACCTGTGACCTCAAAGATGACAGCATAAGCCATTTCTTTAGAATTATACCATACGTAATCACAGGTACCAAGCAGTGTTTCCAAATGATGTTTGAGTCTTGAAATGTCCAAGTCAGCAGAAAACTACCTTTTACTGGGAGATGTTCTTAAACTGTCCTAGCACAGGTACCCAGCAACTTTGGTGATTCGGCAGTTCAAGACATTTTTCTTCCCCATTTCAGATGGAGCTTTCATAGTGGATATATAAGTAGTTCATTTCTTTCCGCAGAGTCTACTACTTTAATTAGCGTTATAAATCTTGTACTGAATTCTGTGAATATATAGCTCTGAAAGAGTTTGCTCTTACAATGCCACATGCTTTTTCCATATGGAATACATCTGTTTATGCTGAAATTTTCTGTTTAGTAGACATGTATATCTGTTGTTTATGTTGAGCCATTATTTCCAAATAACAGTTCTTTCTGTGATTTAAGATACATTTCAAAACTTTAATGATTTCTGTAAAAATTTAATTTAATTTTTTTCTTATGTTTACATCTAGCTCAGTGACCCCCTCCTGGTCACCCAGTCCCACAGTCTCTCCCTGCCCCTCCTCCACTTCACCTCTGAGCAGTTTCTCCCTGTATGTCCAAACCCTGGCACTTCGTCTCTCTCTGAGGACAGAAAAAGTAGCTCAGCTAGAAGAATAAAACTGAGGTAGGATGAACAGCTTTTTTTGATACCCCCATTCCAGTTGATTGGGACCCATGTGAAGACCTAGCTGCCCCTCTGCTACATAGGTGCTCGGAGATATCCGTCCAACCCATGTTTGTTCTTTGTTTCATTGTTCCATCTCTGAGTGCCCTGAGGGTTCATGTTATTTGATTCTGGTGGTTGGTCATTCTCTGGAGTTCCTATCTCCTTCAGGCCTGGAATCCTTCCTTTTAGACTTCCATAAGTGTCTACAGCCAAACCACCCTGAGCATGCCCGATCTTGTCTTTAATTCTTTTTAGTGTGTGTGTGTGTGTGTTTGTGTGTTTGCGTGCGCGTGCACCTTTCTTTGTGTTTTAATTAAGAGCTAAGTATTCCTCATATTTTCTCTTGAGAAAAGGTGGGAGGAGAGCAGTCAGCAATCATAGTCAATTGCTGAAAAGTGAATTCAACGTTTTGTCTAGTCTTGTTGGCCCATGGATTGCATCCCAGAACTTGGGAAGGAGGACATGAACAGATTTCTGTGAGTTAAGGCCAACATGCTCCATAGAGCAGTTTTCAGACCAGCATGGATACATAGTGAGATCCTGATTCAAAAAAATGTTGTTTGTAAACATCTAAAGTAAGATACAGAAGGGACACAAATATAAAGTACTTAAAACACTTGCTAAATATTTTTCTTATGAATAGCACAATAATGCTAACTTTAAAATCTATGTCACAGTACTGGATCGTCAGCTCAGAGAACTGAAGTGAAGCATGTCAGGTTCAATGAAGGTAAGGTTTTTATAGTGAATATAAATATGGTATATAGTAGCCAGTCCTATTACCCTAAAGAAGAGTAGAGATTAAGCTTCTTTCCCACTGAGTCCAGAAAAGGCAGCTCAACTAGCAGAAAGGAATCCAAATGCAGACAACAGTGTGAAGCGGTCCTCCCTTCAGTTTATAGAGAACCCACATGAAGACCAAGCTGCACATCTGCTACATATGGGGAGGGGGTCTATGTGCAGCCCATGCATGCTCTTTGATTGGTGGTTCAATCTCTGTGAGCCCTCATGGGCCCAGGCTACTTGATTGTGTAGGTTTTCTTGTGGTGTCCCTGACCCCTCAGTCACAATGTTCTCCTTTGAGTTCAATGTCCTTCCCCAACTCTTCCACAAGACTCTCCAAACTCCCCTTGATGTTTGTCTGTGGTTCTGTACATTTGTTTCCGTCCTCTGCTGGATGAAGCCTCTTAGAAGTGTTATCCTAGGCTCCTGTCTACAAGCATAGCAGAACATCATTAATGGTGTCAAAGCCTGGCTCTCTCCCACAGTGTGGGTCTCAAATTGGGCCAGTTATTGGGTGGCGATTCCCTTAATCTCTGTTCCATTGTAATCCCTGAATATCTTGTAGGTAGGATAAATTTTGGGTTGATGTTTTTGTGAGGGCATTGGTATTCCCCTCCTTCC
Source organism: Mus musculus (assembly GCF_000001635.26). Classification (NCBI taxonomy): domain Eukaryota; kingdom Metazoa; phylum Chordata; class Mammalia; order Rodentia; family Muridae; genus Mus; species Mus musculus. Next base: position 20,042,843 of record NC_000074.6, read on the forward strand.
ACTGGAAGTCCCTTCTGGCTACAGGAGAAGATTGCTTAGGGCTCCATATCACCTGCTGCTAGTTGACTCACCCCTATAGATTCCTAAGAGCCCCCACAGTCCCTGGTCTTTGTTTCATCACAGAGGTGCCTCTCCTCAGGTATCTCTTCTCCCTGATACCACCCTACTCTTGCTCCCCACCTTAGTTCCCTCTCCATCTCCCACAAATTTCCCTCCCTAAATCAAATCCTAATGTCTATTTTATTTTCCCTTCTGAGTGAGAATCAAGCATTTTCCTTTTGTGCCCTCGTGTTTTAGCTTCTTTAAGTCTGTGGATCTTAGCATGATTATCCTGTACTATGTCTGAAAAAGTACTCATTCTAAGTGAGTACATACCATGCCTGTGTTTCTGGGTTTGGATTACATCACTCCAGATGATATTTTCAAAGCCTACCCATTTGCCTGCAAATTTCATGGATTCCTTGTTTTAAGCAGTGGAATGATATTTCACTGTGTAGGTATACCACATTTTCTTCATCTATTTTTCAGTTAAAGTCCATCTTGGTTGTTTCCTGTTTCTGGCTATGACAAATAAAGGTTTTATTAACAGAGTTGAGCAACAGTTATTGAGATGGTATGGTGGAACATCTTTTGGGTATATGCCCATGAGTGATATAGCTGTGTCTTGAGGTAGAACTATTCCTAATTTTCAGAAAACAACAACAACAACAACAGCAACAAAACCTGCCAAATTACTTTTCTTTTTTTTTCTTTTTTTTATACTTAAGAATCTAATTTTATATTATCATTTTATTTATTTATTATTACGTATTTTCCTCAATTACATTTAGAATGCTATCCCAAAATTCCCCCATACCCTCCCCACCACTTCCCTATCCACCCATTCCCATTTTTTGGCCCTGGCATTCCCCTGTACAGGGGCATATAACGTTTGTGTGTCCAATGGGCCTCTCTTTCCAGTGATGGCGGACCAGGCCATCTTTTGATACATATGCAGCTAGAGTCAAGAGCTCCAGGGTACTAGTTAGTTCATAATGTTGTTGCACCTACAGGGTTGCAGACCTCTTTAGCTCCTCGGATACTTTCTCTAACTCATCCATTGGGGGCCCTGTGCTCCATCCAATAGCTGACTGTGAGCATCCACTTATGTGTTTGCTAGGCCCTGGCCTAGTCTCACAAGAGACAGTTATATCAGGGTCCTTTCAGCCAACGCTTGCTAGTGTATGCAATGGTGTCATCGTTTCGAGGCTAATTAGGGGATGGATCCCTGGATATGGCAGTCTCTAGATGGTCCATCCTTTTGTCTCAGCTCCAAACATTGTCTCTGTGACTCCTTCCATGGGTGATTGTTTCCAATTCTAAGAAGGTGCAAAGTGTCCACACTTTGGTCTTCGTTCTTCTTCAGTTTCATGTGTTTTGCAAATTGTATCTTATATCTCGAGTATACTAAGTTTCTGGGCTAATATCCACTTATCAGTGAGTACATATCATTTGAGTTCTTTTTTTTTTTTCCATTTTTTATTAGGTATTTAACTCATTTACATTTCCAATGCTATACCAAAAGTCCCACATATCCACCCACCCCCACTCCCCTGCCCACCCACTCCCCCTTTTTGGCCCTGGTATTCCCCTGTACTGGGGCATATAAAGTTTGCAAGTCCAATGGGCCTCTCTTTCCAGTGATGGCCGACTAGGCCATCTTTTGATATATATGCAGCTAGAGTCAAGAGCTCCGGGGTACTGGTTAGCTCATAATGTTGTTCCACCTATAGGGTTGCAGATCCCTTTAGCTCCTTGGCTACTTTCTCTAGCTCCTCCATTGGGAGCCCTATGATCCATCCATTAGCTGACTGTGAGCATCCACTTCTGTGTTTGCTGGGCCCCGGCATAGTCTCACAAGAGACAGCTACATCTGCGTCCTTTCAATAAAATCTTGCTAGTGTATGCAATGGTGTCAGCGTTTGGATGCTGATTATGGGGTGGATCCCTGGCTATGGCAGTCTCTACATGGTCCATCCTTTCATCTCAGCTCCAAACTCCATCTCTGTAACTCCTTCCATGGGTGTTTTGTTCCCAAATCTAAGGAGGGGCATAGTGTCCACACTTCAGTCTTCATTCTCCTTGAATTTCATGTGTTTAGCAAATTATATCTTATATCTTGGGTATCCTAGGTTTGGGGCTAATATCCACTTATCAGTGAATACATATTGTGTGAGTTTCTTTGTGAATGTGTTACCTCACTCAGGATGATGCCCTCCAGGTCCATCCATTTGGCTAGGAATTTCATAAATTCATTCTTTTTAATAGCTGAGTAGTACTCCATTGTGTAGATGTACCACATTTTCTGGATCCATTCCTCTGTTGAGGGGCATCTAGGTTCTTTCCAGCTTCTGGCTATTATAAATAAGGCTGCTATGAACATAGTGGAGCATGTGTCCTTCTTACCTGTTGGGGCATCTTCTGGATATATGCCCAGGAGAGGTATTGCTGGATCCTCCGGTAGTACTATGTCCAGTTTTCTGAGGAACCGCCAGACTGATTTCCAGAGTGGTTGTACAAGCCTGCACTCCCACCAACAATGGAGGAGTGTTCCTCTTTCTCCACATCCTCGCCAGCATCTGCTGTCACCTGAATTTTTGATCTTAGCCATTCTGACTGGTGTGAGGTGGAATCTCAGGGTTGTTTTGATTTGCATTTCCCTGATGATTAAGGATGTTGAACATTTTTTCAAGTGCTTCTCTGCCATTCGGTATTCCTCAGGTGAGAATTCTTTGTTCAGTTCTGAGCCCCATTTTTTAATGGGGTTATTTGATTTTCTGAAGTCCACCTTCTTGAGTTCTTTATATATGTTGGATATTAGTCCCCTATCTGATTTAGGATAGGTAAAGATCCTTTCCCAATCTGTTGGTGGTCTTTTTGTCTTATTGACGGTGTCTTTTGCCTTGCAGAAACTTTGGAGTTTCATTAGGTCCCATTTGTCGATTCTCGATCTTACAGCACAAGCCATTGCTGTTCTGTTCAGGAATTTTTCCCCTGTGCCCATATCTTCAAGGCTTTTCCCCACTTTCTCCTCTATAAGTTTCAGTGTCTCTGGTTTTATGTGAAGTTCCTTGATCCACTTAGATTTGACCTTAGTACAAGGAGATAAGTATGGATCGATTCGCATTCTTCTACACGATAACAACCAGTTGTGCCAGCACCAATTGTTGAAAATGCTGTCTTTCTTCCACTGGATGGTTTTAGCTCCCTTGTCGAAGATCAAGTGACCATAGGTGTGTGGGTTCATTTCTGGATCTTCAATTCTATTCCATTGGTCTACTTGTCTGTCTCTATACCAGTACCATGCAATTTTTATCACAATTGCTCTGTAGTAAAGCTTTAGGTCTGGCATGGTGATTCCGCCAGAAGTTCTTTTATCCTTGAGAAGACTTTTTGCTATCCTAGGTTTTTTGTTATTCCAGACAAATTTGCAAATTGCTCCTTCCAATTCGTTGAAGAATTGAGTTGGAATTTTGATGGGGATTGCATTGAATCTGTAGATTGCTTTTGGCAAGATAGCCATTTTTACAATGTTGATCCTGCCAATCCATGAGCATGGGAGATCTTTCCATCTTCTGAGATCTTCTTTAATTTCTTTCTTCAGAGATTTGAAGTTTTTATCATACAGATCTTTCACCTCCTTAGTTAGAGTCACGCCAAGATATTTTATATTATTTGTGACTATTGAGAAGGGTGTTGTTTCCCTAATTTCTTTCTCAGCCTGTTTATTCTTTGTATAGAGAAAGGCCATTGACTTGTTTGAGTTTATTTTATATCCAGCTACTTCACCGAAGCTGTTTATCAGGTTTAGGAGTTCTCTGGTAGAATTCTTAGGGTCACTTATATATACTATCATATCATCTGCAAAAAGTGATATTTTGACTTCCTCTTTTCCAATTTGTATCCCCTTGATCTCCTTTTGTTGTCGAATTGCTCTGGCTAATACTTCAAGTACTATGTTGAAAAGGTAGGGATCATTTGAGTTCTTTTGTGATTATGTTACCTCACTCAGGATGATGCCCTCCAGGTCCATCCATTTGCCTAGGAATTTCAGAAATTCATTCTTATTAATAGCTGAGTAGTACTCCATTGTGTAAATGTACCACATTTTTTGTATCCATTCCTCTGTTGAGGGGCATCTTGGTACTTTCCACCTTCTGGCTATTATAAATAAGGCTGCTATGACCATAGTGGATCATGTGTCCTTCTTACCGTTTGGAACATCTTCTGGATATATGCCCAGGAGAGGTATTGCACTATGCTCCGGTAGTACTATGTCCAATTTTCTGAGGAACTGCCAGACTGATTTCCAGAGTGGTAGTACAAGCTTACAATCCCACCAACAAAGGAGGAGTGTTCCTCTTTCTCCACATCCACGCCAGCATCTGCTGTCACCTGAATTTTTGATCTTAGCCATTCTGACTGGTGTGAGATGGAATCTCAGGGTTGTTTTGATTTGCATTTCTCTGATGATTAAGGATGCTGAGCATTTTTTCAGGTGCTTCTCAGCCATTCAGTATTCCTCAGGTGAGAATTCTTTGTTCAGCTCTGAGTTCCATTTTTTAATGGGGTTATTTGATTTTCTGGAGTCCACCTTCTTGAGTTCTTTATATATATTGGATATTAGTCCCCTATCTGATTTAGGATAGGTAAAGGTCCTTTCCCAATCTGTTGGTGGCCTTTTTGTCCTATTGATGGTGTCTTTTGCCTTACAGAAGCTTTGCAGTTTCATGAGGTCCCATTTGTCAATTCTTGATCTTATAGCACAAGCCTGTTCTATTCAGAAATTTTTCCCCTGTGGCCATATCTTCAAGGCTTTTCCCCACTTTCTCCTCTATAAGTTTCAGTGTCTCTGGTTTTATGTGGAGTTCCTTGATCCACTTAGATTTGACCTTAGTACAAGGAGATAGGAATGGATCGATTTGCATTCTTCTACATGTTAACAACCAGTTGTCCCAGCACCATTTGTTGAAAATGCTGTCTTTCTTCTACTTGATGGTTTTAGCTCCCTTGTCGAAGATCAAGTGACCATAGGTGTGTGGGTTCATTTCTGGGTATTCAATTCTATTCCATTGGTCTACTTGTCTGTCTCTATACCAGTACCACGCAGTTTTTATCACAGTTGCTCTGTAGTAAAGCTTTAGGTTAGGCATGGTGATTCCACCAGAGGTTCTTTCATCCTTGAGAAGAGTTTTTGCTATCCTAGTTTTTTTGTTATTCCAGATGAATTTGCAGATTCCTCTTTCTGATTCGTTGATAATTGAGTTGGAATTTTGATGGGGATTGCTTTGAATCTGTAGATTGCTTTTGGCAAGATAACCATTTTTACAATGTTGATCCTGCCAATCCATGAGTATGGGAGATCTTTCCATCTTCTGAGATCTTCTTTAATTTCTTTCTTCAGGGACTTGCAGTTCTTATCATACAGATCTTTCATTTCCTTAGTTAGAGTCACGCCAAGGTATTTTATATTAATTGTGACTACTGAGAAGGGTGTTGTTTCCCTAATTTCTTTCTCAGCCTATTTATCCTTTGTGTAGAGAAAGGCCATTGACTTTTTTGAGTTAATTTTATATCCAGCTACTTCACCGAAGCTGTTTATCAGTTTTAGGCGTTCTCTGGTGGAATTTTTAGGGTCACTTATATATACTATCATATCATCTGCAAAGAGTGATATTTTGACTTCATCTTTTCCAATTTGTATCCACTTGATCTCCTTTTGTTGTCGAATCACTCTGGCTAGGACTTCAAGTACTATGTTGAAGAGGTAGGGAGAAAGTGGGCAGCCTTGTCTAGTCCCTGATTTTAGTGGGATTGCTTCTAGCTTCTCACCATTTACTTTGATGTTGGTTACTGGTTTGCTGTAGATTGCTTTTATCATGTTTAAGTGTGGGCCTTGAATTCCTTATCTTTCCAAGACTTTTATCATGAATGGGTGTTGGATCTTGTCAAATGCTTTTTCTGCATCTAACGAGATGATCATGGGGTTTTTGTCTTTGAATTTGTTTTTATAATGGATTACGTTGATGGATTTCTGTATATTAAACCATCCCTGGATCCCTGGAATAAAACCTACTTGGTCAGGATGGATGATTGCTTTAATGTGTTCTTGGATTCAGTCAGCGAGAATTTTATTGAGTATTTTTACATCGATATTCATAAGGGAAATTGGTCTGAAGTTCTCTATCTTTGTTGGATCTTTCTGTGGTTTAGGTATCAGAGTAATTGTGGCTTCATAGAATGAGTTGGGTAGAGTATCTTCTACTTCTATTTTGTGGAATAGTTTGTGCAGAACTGGATTAGATCTTCTTTAAAGGTCTGATAGAACTCTGCACTAAACCCATCTGGTCCTGGGCTTTTTTTTTTTTTTTGCTGGGAGACTATTAATGACTGCTTCTATTTCTTTAGGGGATATGGGTCTGTTTATATCGTTAACTTGATCCTGATTTAATTTTGGTACCTGGTATCTGTCTAGAAATTTGTCCATTTCTTCCAGGTTTTCCAGTTTTGTTGGGTATAGCCTTTTGTAGAAGGAGCTGATGGTGTTTTAGATTTCTTCAGGATCTGTTGTTATGTCTCCCTTTTCATTTTCATTTCTGATTTTGTTAATTAGGATGCTGTCCCTGTGCCCTCTAGTGAGTCTAGCTAAGGGTTTATCTATCTTGTTGATTTTCTCAAAGAACCAACTCCTCATTTGATTAATTCTTTGAATAGTTCTTCTTGTTTACACTTGGTTGATTTCGCCCTTGCGTTCTGATGATGGTGAGTGGTCTTGATTTCTGTTAGTAGGATTCTTTCGTTTGCCTTTCGCCATCTGGTATTCTCTGGAGCTAGTTGTTATAGTTGTCTCTGGTTAGAGCTTGTTCCTCAGGTGATTATTTTAGCCTCTATCAGCAGATCTGGGAGACTAGCTCTATCCTTAGATTCAGTGGTCGAGTACTCTCTGCAGGCAAGCTCTCCTCTTGCATTGCAGGTGTCCAGATATCTGGTGTTCGAAACTGCCTCCTGGCAGGAGTTGTGTTCCACTCATCAGAAGTCTTAAGATCCCATGGAGGGTCCTGTGAGGACCTTGGGGGTGTCCAGAAACTCCGCGCACAAGGAACTCCACTGCTGGAGTGAACCGGAAGGGACTTGTGCCCCTGATCAGGCCGGGTTATCTCCTTCCTTAATTAATGCAGTCTCAGGTCCCGAGCGATTGGATTGGAGCAGACACTGTGTTCCACTCACCAGAGGTCTTAGGATCCCATGGGGAATCCTGTGTGGTTCCTTGGGGGTGTCCCCCAAATTACTTTTCAAAAGGGGTTGTAAACATGTGCCCTCCCACCAGCAATAGAAGAGTGTTCCCCTTGCCCAATATTCTTACCAGCTTGTGCTGTCACTCCAGGTTTTGATTTTAGCCATTCTGACTGGTGTAAGGTGGATTCTTCGAGTCCTTCTGATTTTCATTTCACTGAGGACTGAAGACTTTGAACATTCAGGTGTTTCTCAAACTTCTGAGATTCCTCTGTTGAATTCTCTGTTTAGCTATTTACCCCATTTTTAAATTGATTTATGAGTTTCTAACTTCTTGTGTTCTTTATATATTTTGGACTTTAGTTCTCTCTCAAGTGTAGGGTTGGTGGGTATCTTTTCCCAATATGTAGGCTTCCATTTTTTCCTATTGACAATGTCCTTTGTCTTGCAGAAGTTTTTCAGTTTCATGAGTCCCTATGTTTCAAGTATTGATCTTAGAGCCTGAGACATTGGTGTTCTGTTCAGAAAATTGTCTACTGAACCAATGTATCAAGGATATTTCCCACCTTGTCTCCTAGCAAATTTAGTGTATCTGGTTTAGTGGTCTAGAGGTCTTTGGTGCCTGTGAACTCAAGTTTTGTGCTGGGGGATAAATATAGGTCTATATGCATTCATCCTCTTGTAGACGTCCAGTTAGACCTGCAACATTTGTTGAAGATATTTTCTTTCTTTTTTTCCATTGTATGACTTTTATGTCAAAATCAAGTGTTGGTGGGTGTGTGACTTATTTCTGGGTCTTCGATTTGATTCCACAGACCAACTTGTTCATTTCCATAGGTATACCATGCAGTTTTTATTCTGATTGCTCTGTGGTACGTCTTGAGACTAGGTATGATGATACATCCAGGAATTATTTTATTATATATAGTCATCTTGCATTTTTTGTTTTTGATAGGAAGCTAAGAATTGCTGTTTCTCATTCTGTAAGTAATTGTGTTGGAATTTTGGTGGGAAATGTACTTGGTGGGAAGATGGTTTTGGTAAAGTGGCTATTTTCACCATGTTAATCCTGTCCATCCATGAGCACAGGAGATCTTTCCATCTTCAGATGTTTTCTTCAACTTCTTTTTCAGGGAATTGAAGTTTTTGGTAGACATTGTCTTTCAGTAGGTTGGTTAGAGTTATACTGAGATATTTTAGATCATCTGTGGCTATTGTGAAAGGTTTCATTTCTTGTCCCTTTTATCTTTTGTATAAAGGAGGGCTACTGATTTCTTTGGGTCAATTTTTTTTATTCAGTCATTTTGCTGTAGGTGTTTATCACCTTTGGTGTAGGCATTCTTTGGTAGATTGTTTGAGGTCTCTTATGTATGTGGGCAGCGTTGTTTAGTCTCTTAAGTTTCTCTCCATTTAAGTTGTTGGCTATTGACTTGTCATATTTTGGTTAGATGTGCAAATTTTTTCACTGAAATCTCCAAGACTTTCAACATGAAGGGGTGTTTGATTTTATCAAAGTTTTTTTTTTCACCATGCAATGTGACAAGCATGTGAATTATGTCCCAAACCCCAACCCCTGCCACCTGCGGATATCCCTTCATTCTCATGGACATCAGGTCATCTCCCCTGTGTCTCCGTACATCTGATACTGAAACACCCCATTTCCCTGACCATCCCCACTCCCACCTAGTTCTCTCCTTCCATTTTGCTCCTATGACTATTTTATTCTCTGTTCTAAGTCAGGTTCAAACAACTTTGTTTGGTCCTTACCCCTTGTTTATCTCCTTTTGGTCTGTGGAATATGGTATGGTTATCCTGTAATTTATTACTAATATCCATTTATAAGTGAATACAAACCATCCATGTTTCGGATCTGGGTTACTTCATTCAGGATGATAATCTCAAGTTCTATCCTTCTGCCTGCAAAATTCATTATGTCTTTACTATTAATAGTTGAATAGAATTTCATTGTATACACATACCACATTCTCTTTTGCCATTTTTAAAGAATAATTTTTATTTTTAAAATTCTATGTGCACATGTGACCCTTGAAGCCAGAGGAAGGCATTCTCCTAGAGTTGGAGTTTTAGAGACAGTACTGAGAACTGAACTGCAGTCCTCTGGAAGAGCACTGGGTGTGCTTAACTGTTGAGCTGTGTCTCCGGACTACAATTCTTATATATATTTTTTAATTTAATCCAATTGTTTTCAGTCATTCACATTATTTTTTGAATTTACTTATTTATTTTCTTTATCTGCATTTCAAACTTTATCCTCTTTCCTCATTTCCCCTCCACCACCACCACCCCAATCCCATCCCTCCTCCCCCTGCCCACTAACCCACCGACTACTGCTTCCCTGTCCTGGCATTCCCCTACACTGGGGCCCATCACAAGCCCAAGGGCCTCTCCTCTCCTTGATGTCCCACAAGTCCATTCTCTGTTACATATGCGGCTGGAGCCATGAGTCCCACCATGTGTACTATTTGGTTGGTGGTTTAGTCCCTGGGAGCTCTGGAGTTACTGGTTGGTTCATATTGTTGTTCCTCCTATGGAGCTGCCAACTCCTTCAGCTCCTTGTGTCCTTTCTTAGCTCCTCCATTGGAGACCCTGTGCTCAGTCCAATGGTTGGTTGTGTGCATTTACCTCTGTATTTGTCAGACACTGCAGAGCCTCTCAGGAGGCAGCTCTATCAGGCTCCTGTCAGCAAGCACTTGTTGGCATCCACAATAGTGTCTGGGTTTGGTAATTGTATATGGGCTGGATTCCCTGATGGGACAGTAACTGGATGGCGTTTCCTTCAGGTTCTGCTCCAAACATTGTCTCTGTATCTCCTCCCATGGGTATCTTGATCCCTCTTCTAAGAAGAACTGAAGTAGTCACACTGTGGTCTTCATTCTTCTTGAGCTTCATGTATTCTGTGAATTGTATCTTGGGAATTCTGAACTTCTAGGCTAATATCCAATTATCAGTGAGTACATACCATGTGTGTTCTTTTGTGATTGGGTTACCTCACTCAGGATAATATTTACTAGTTCCATTCATTTGACTAAGAACTTCATGAATTCACCCTTTTTAATGGCTGAGTAGTAGTCCATTGTGTAAATGTACCACACTTTGTGTATCCATTTCTCTTTTGAAGGACATCTGGGTTCTTTCCAGCTTCTGACTACTATAAATAAGGCTGCTATGAATGTAATGGAGAATGTGTCCCTATTATGAGTTGGAGCATCTTCTGGGTATATACACAGGAGTGATATTGCTGAGTCCTCTGATTAGTACTATGTCCAATTTTCTGAGGAATCACCAAACTGATTTCCAGAGTGTGTGTATCAGTTTTCAATCCCACCAGCAATGGTGGAATGTTCCTCTTTCTTCACATCCTCACCAACAACTGCTCTCCCCTGAGTTTCTGATCTTAGCCATTCTGAACGGTTCTCAGGAGTCTAACATCTTGAGTTTTTAGTATACATTGGATACTAGCCCTCTATCAGCTGTAGAATTAGTAAAGATCTTTTCCCAATCTGTTGATTGCTGTTTTGTCCTATTGACAGTGTCTTTTGCCTTACAGAAGCTTAGCAATTTTATGAGGTCCCATTTGTCAATTCTCAAACTTACAGCACAAGCCATTGCTGTCCTATTGAGGAATTTTTTCCCCCTGTGCCCATATCTTCGATGCTTTTCCCCACTTTCTCCTCTATAAGTTTCAGTGTCTCTGGTTTTATGTGGAGTTCCTTGATCCACTTAGACTTGAGGAGATAAGGAGATTAGAATGGATCAATTTGCATTTTTCTACATGATAAGAGCCAGTTGTGCCAGCACCATTTGTTGAAAATGCTGTCTTTTTTCCACTGGATGGTTTTAGCTCCAATGTCAAAGATCCAGTGGCCATAGGTGTTTGGGTTCATTTCTAGGTCTTTAGTTCTATTCCATTGGTCTACCTGTCTGTCGCTATCCCAGTACCAGGCAGTTTTTATCACAATTGTTGTGTAGTACAGCTTTAGGTCAGGCATGGTGATTCCACCAGAGATTCTTTTATCACTGAGAAGACTTTTTGCTATCCTAGGTTTTTTGTTATTCTAGGTGAATTTGCAAATTGCCCTTTCTAACTCAGTGAAGATTTCAGTTGGAATTTTGATGGGGATTGCATTGAATCTGTAGATTGCTTTAGGCAGGATAGCCATTTTGACTATATTAATCCTGCCAATGAGCATGGTAGATCTCTCCATCTTCTGGGATTTATCATCCTTTGAAGGACTGGATTTATGGAATCATATTCTGTAAATGTGGTTTTGTCATGGAATACCTTGGATTCTCAATCTATGGGAATTGAGATTTTTATTGGGTATTGTACCCTGGGCTGGCATTTGTGTTCTCTTAGGGTCTATATGACATAAGCCCAGGATCTTGTGGCTTTCATATTCTTTGGCGAGAAGTCTGGTGTAATTCTGATAGTTATGCATTTATATATTACTTGACCATTTTCCCTTACTGCTTTTAATATTCTTTCTTTGTTTTATGCATTTGGTGTTTTGATTATTATATGACAGGTGGAATTTTTTTTTCTGGTCCAATCTACTTGGAGTTCTGTAGGCTTCTTGTATGTCCATGGTCATCTCTTTCTTTTGATTAAGTAAGTTTTCTTCTATAGTTTTGTTGAAGATATTTACTGGCCCTTTAAATTGGGGGTCTTCACTCTATTCTATACCTATTATCCTTAGGTGTGGTCTTCTCATTTTTTCCTGGATTTCCTGGATTTTTTGGCTTAGGAGTTTTGTTGTTGTTGTTGTTGTTGTTGTTGTTTTGTTTTGCATTTTGCATTGTCTTTGACTGTTGTGTTAATGATTTCTATGGTCTTCTGCACCTGAGATTCTCCCTTCTATCTCTTGTATTTTGTTGGTGATGCTTGCATCTATAACTCCTGACCTCTTTCCTAGGTTTTCTATCTCCAGAGCTGTCTCCCTTTGTGGTATCTTTTTTTGTTTCTACTTCTATTTTTGGATCCTGGGTGGTTTTGTTCAATTCCTTTGCCTGTTTGTTTGTTTCCATGTAATGATTTAAGGGAATTTTGTGTTTTTTCTTTAAGTTCTTTTACCTGTTTTCCGATGTTCTCTTGTATTTCTTTAAGGGACTTATTTATTTCCTCCTGAAAGTCCTCTAACAGCATCCTGAGATGTGATTTTCAATCCAAATCTTGCTTTTCCGGTATGTTGGGGTATCCAGGACTTGCTCTTGTGTGAGAACTGGATCCTGATGATGCCATGTAGCCTTTTTTCTGTTGGTTAGGTACTTGGGCTTGCCTTTTGCCATCTGGTTATCTGGGGTGTTAGTTGGTCTTGCTGTCTCTGGGTTGAGCTTGTCCCTCCTGTGGGCCTGTAAGTCTGTGTCAGCACTTCTGGGAGACCAGCTCACCCTGGCAGGGCCCATGCACAGAGGGCTGTGGAACAGCCCCAGCTCCTGGGTGCAGATGGAGGCAGAAAGAACACTGTCTCATCTGTTCTACTGCTTGTGCACTGCTAGCTTTGTGGCCCTCAAACCCCATTAGCACCTTTAAAAGTGGGATTTAAGTTGTAAATGTGGGGATTCAGAATTGAGAAGTCATCTTGGTGTGTTTTTCTTTGATGAGTGTGAAATATCCTTCCCTATCTCTTTTGATTCATTTTGGTTGAAAGTCTCTTTTATTTAGATATTACAATTGCTCCTTAGCTTTCATCCTGAGTACCTTTTCTTGGGAAAACTTTTTACAGTCCTTCATTCTTAGGTAATATCTCTGTATGTTTGCCAAGGTATGTTTCTTGCATGAAGCAGAATGATAGATGCTGACTTCATATCCAGTCTGTCAGCTTATATCTTTTTATTGTGGAAAATGACTTTACTGGTGTTGAGAGCTACCAATAACCAATGATTGTTAATTCCTGTTATTTTGATGTATGTGGAGGGAAGATGATTATGTGTTGAGAACACCAATGAAGTTGGTGTTTTGTAAGCTTTTTCTACGTTATTAGGCATTCTTTCTTTAGTTTGGGTGAATTTTCTTTTATGATTTTGTTGAAAATATTTCCTTGTCCTTCGAGCTGGTAGTCTCTTGACTTGTTGTTTATTCCCATTATTCATAAAAAGATTTTTTTAGAGTGTCACAGATTACCTGAATACTTTGAGTCAGAAATTGTTTTAGGTTTAACATTTTCTTTTGTTATATCATCTATGCCTGAGATCATCTCTTCCATTATTTTTGCTCTGTTGGCTGTGCTTCTGTCTCTGTTGTCCTTCTTAGGTTTTCCATCTCCAAAGTTCCCTGAGTTTGTATTTTCTTTACTGCTTCATTTACCATTTGCAGATATTGGATTGTTTTATTCATTTTCTTCACCTGTTTGATTCTATTTTCCTGTATATTTAAGGGATTTATTATTTTCCCCATTTAAAGGCCTCTATCATCTTCATAAGACTGGATTTAAAGACATTTTACTGTGCTTTGATTGTGTTAGGATATCCAGAGCTTGCTATAGTAGAATACCTGGGCTGTGGATATGTCATATTGATTTAGTTCTCTTTGATTGTGTTCTTATGTTGGCCTTTAGCCAACTGGTTATCCCGGGTAGTTTCTGTCACAGGCGTCCTGAGGTGGGCTACCTTTGCCTGGACATTGGAAATCAGGTGACAGTGTATGTCTCCAGGAAACTGGGCAGAGCAGTGGATGTTCCTGCTGCAGCAGGCCTGCTTAATGTGGGTTTAATTGTAGCCAAAGACTGGCACTCAGGGGAGAACATCTTTAAGATCAGCTCTGGACTTTACTCTTTTTAGGGGAGGGGTTGAGACACGGTCTCACTAAATATAGCTCTGTTTGTCCAGGGAGTCACAGTTTCTCCATCTGCTTTTGCCTCCTAAGTGTTGAGATTCAAATTGTGTGCCACCAGACTCAATCTATAATTCTTTCCAGAACCATTAGCCTAGAGTTAAAAAGAATCACAAGAAGTTATTTTTGAAACAGTTGTTTATTCTGGTCAGGATTGTCCTCGCTATCAGACTGTGAGAGTTCATTTAGGATCATTACAAATGTGTATGTGTGTATATTGTTAGGCATTAATGTTTGATAAATTATTGTCGTCTTCAATTTGAAATATACAGGGAATGAATATTTCTATGCAAAGTAATTTGCTAAAAGTGGATATTTACTCTTGAATAGTCTCTAGATTGGTCTCATAGAAATTGATACTAACAATGATTCTGATCATTTTTATATGTAATGTTTTTCTATAGTTGTAATAAGATATATTTTGTTTTTCTTTTCAGAAGTCTTATACTTTAAAGAGGAAAGGCCTTTGTCCTGGTAAGGTTTAACAATTCATTAGTAGTAGGTAAATTCAAAAATAAGAAGCAAATTCTTGTTGTGAGTACTTTGAGACCTGTGTCTTACAAGTCCCACAATATTATGAATATATTTTTTAGCTTGGAAACTTGCTCAGTGTAGTTCATAGGAACATGAACAGGATAGTCACCCACCATTTCCAAGAACCAACTCTGAAGTTTGGAAAAAGAGCCTGCTGGGATTAGCTATGCATATGGATGTCCATCTGAGATTCACTGGTTTTTCAAAGCCTTACTGGATTCAGTTCGTGAACTAAGACCCACACTAGGAGCTATCATTTCAGGCATTTCTCTTGTCTGAGAGTTTACATAATTTAGGATGATTCTCAGTTGTCAGTCATCACTACGGGATGCCAACAAATTTCTTTCCACTTCTGACAGAGCTTTACTTTACATGCAAAGGACCTTTTTTGTCAGGTGTAGCATCTTTCATAGCTGTTAGAAGACACCCATGTCTTCCAGAATGTTCCATCCATCAATGATCTGTTCACATGATCTGTTTTCCACCGGAATGATTCCTTTGACTCTCAAGTGATTATCTGAATGACAGTGTAACTAATAATTATCTCTCTATAAAGGGGGCATTTGTCTTCCACATCAGTTAGACATGACCATAGAGTTGAAGGCCCATCCACTCCTGTCCAGGATGCTAGGTTAGACACTGGTTTGATAGAAAATGAAAAGTTGTATTTCAAGGTAATTCTGTGCTCATTAGGATTCATTACTTCCACAAGAGAGGACAATTATATTGTCCTCTTTATTTGTGCTATGTATCAACAAACATTTTCAAACATTATTAAATAGCTTACTGAATCCATGTTTGAAAATTCCCAAAATCATCAAAGGTAATGTTGAAAGTGAAGATTCAAAAATCTTCAGTACTTAAAACTCTTCAGAAACTCCTTGAAAAATACACATGTTGACTTCTATTTGGAATCCTAAACGGTTCCACAGTAAAACTGCAAGTGTCAACTAAATTTTATTGTTCTTTGCTCTTGTTACTATCTTATTATGTTCCTAGAAATGCTTGTTTGGAATAGAAACAAGCAGACTACGATATCAGGACTCAGTCATACATGAGAACAGAAGGAGCAGCTTGAACATTATGAAAGCTGTGGTGGGTTGTTTAGAGTTCTAGAAATCTACTTGATGATGCACAAAGCATCCTCTTGTGTGGTAACATCATAATCAATGAAATATGCACAAAGTATCATGAGAGAAGTACTTTGCCCTTCCAGGAGCAAAGACTGAAATTGAGTGAATACATTAAAAACAAAAAATCTGTAAGCTGTTAAAACAAAGGCTGAAGAGGTACTAGTGTGTATGCATGTGTGCACGCGTGCTTGTCTGTATCTGTGAGTGGTTTTGTAGGGCTATATTTTGTATGCTAACTTCTCCCATATGAGGAGAAGTTGTAAGGAAAGTGTCCCCAAATGTAATCAACTAGTTGAAGAACAAGTTAATAGATTTTATTGGTTTGTAATGTAGCATAAATTGGGAAATCAAACAACAAAGTATTCAAAGTCTTTGATTAATTTTTATATGAATATTAAAATAACATTCTTAAAATATGCCACAGTGAAGCAAGACCACCAAGACAGCTTAAATCTATCTTGAAAAACACTGTCCAGTATAATACAGGTAAGTTTAAGAGTAAGTACTCTATTGATTCTATCCCAATCATAAAAAGAATTTTGTTCCTGCTAGAATAGAAACTAAGGAAATCAAATATGCCAATAGTAGTTATAGCCTTTCTTAATTTGCTGCCAAACATTTTTAGGATTCAGGCTTATTTAGGAATTGTTTCAAAGAAATTTCAAATTCAAATTGTATCACCTGAAATATGTTTGTTTATTTAAAATGAACTACTGATGCATGTAGTGTCTTTTTAGAAGTAAAAAGATTTTTCACCTATTCTACAATGTAGATCCTCTCTAGTTCCATAACAGCAAGTTGACTTTGGTATGAAATGAGTTTTTACTTAAGTTTTATAATTGATATATATTACTGACTGCATGTTGTTGTATGTGTATCGGTGTCCATAAAATGTGGTTATGTTAAGCAAACAAAAATAGAGTATTAAATTACTTTCACTGTATTTTGAGGACTTAATGTCATAAGGGCACTCTGGATTTTTTTCCATCATAGAATTTCTGAATTTCCACTCATTCGATAATTCATACATTGTCTTCTGGTTATTTTTATTTGTCTTCCATTTAATGTGAATATCCTGATACAATAAATAACTGGCTCAATAGGAACTTTTAAAAAAATGACTGGTGTGTGAGTTTTGTTGGTAGTGCTGTGGAATGAGAACTGCCATTCTCAGTATTCTATGCAACAGCCTCCATATGGGCTACTCTGACAGCACCTTTTCCCTGTAGTTCTATTAGTTACCAAATATATAGTGATACTTGGTTTACATGCTACAAGACATAATTTGCAGAAAAAACTGCCACAGTAGGAGGAAGGTTGAGAAAATCCTATCATCCTGTAGTGCATAGCATGGAAGGGCCCATTGGTTCAGTCTGAATATGATTCTCACAGTGGGAGAAATACCACACAGTTTATGCTTTCAGCAACTGTCACCACAGCATCTCTCGCACCTACTTTGCCTTTGGAAAACACCAGCCAGAGAATAGTGTAGAGGAATCTAAATGGCTGTCTTCACATAAACATAGGATGAAATACTATTAGTGTAATGTGGGTGAGTTTCTTTTAAGTTATTTTAGCATTAGAGTTTTCTTCTGGTGATAAGGATTGACAGAGGCCCCATACATGTGTAGCATAAGGTCCTCCAAAGGTTCACTTTCTCAGCCCATTTCTTGTTTGGGACAAAGGCTGTGCTCTGGCCATGGGCAATGTCCAGCAGGGTACTGTGGAGTTTTACATATTGCAAAGGAAGTAAACAAGAATTGTTTATTTGTTAGCTTGTTTGCTGAGCAGGCTTTTTCCATATAGTGAAACCTGAGTCACTCAATGGTTTATATGCAGAAATAAATAAAAAAAACGTCTCATGTGAGGCATTAGTCCCTTGGAATTACTGCTTCATTGTGTCTTCCATGCTTCTCTCTGGAGTAATACTTCAGTTTGCATAGCTACTAAGAGGTCTTTCCAGCAGCTCATGCCATGAGAAGCAATGGAAGTTGATGCTGAGCTTCTTTGCATTGCACATGAGCTAGGGACCAGTGCTAGAACTGAGGGCCTTTAGGATCTTCCTCAGAAGATCTAGAGTAGAGTAACACACTGATCTCTCTAGAGCTTTATCACACTTGCAGCTGGAAATCCTTTGCAAAGGGCTTTGGGTCTCCTGTATTTGGCTATGTTGCATAGCCATAGACTGAGCTTCCCTGTTGTAGGAATGGATATTTCCCCTCAGTGAAGGAAGTTCAAGTCAATACTTGGAGAAGTCCCTTCACTTCTGTCCAAGATGAGTTTGCTCACTTAGAGTTGTGCCAGCATCCCTAGGGCAGAGACAGAAAGCAGCAATGGCAACACAATTCACTGTGGAATAACACTTCAGGCTAAGATGACACTTTTTGTGTCTGATAGGGCTCAGGATTGTGGGTATTTTGCACAATTAATTATAAATAGTAACTTTAGATAAAATTTTCTTTTTTAATTTTAAAAATACAAGAATGAAGAAAGGAAGAGTTCTAGTATATTTGTTGCTTACAAATCAATATTCATCTTAAAAGCTTTTCATAAATGGTGTCAAAGCATATCAGGTCACAAAAATATTTGCTTCAGCACTGGCTACCATTGTTTAATGACAAATTTTGCCTCCCTCTTTTGTAGTTAATGAGAAAATTACAAGAAGAACATCACTGTGGTAAGAATGTAGTGTGCATTTTATAATATATTAATCTGTAGAAAATATGAAATTCAGAGCCTGACACTGTCTTTGCCTCTGTGTAAGACAATTTCAGCTCTTTACTTTTCTATAATCACAAGCTGAATAATTATTTATAGAGCAAACCATGTTGAAATTACTGATGATATCTCTCATGCAGCATGAAATGCTCAAAAGGATCCATAGCTAGGTGGAAGATCCAATGGATAAAGTGCTTGCTATGCATGTGTGAGAATGAGAGTTTGGATGCCCAGAATCCACATGAAGTCTGACAGTCTCATGTGCTGCTGTATGCTGGGGCCCTTATGGTGAGACTGGAGGTGGTGTCAGAGAATCCCTAAAGTTTACTGGATAGTTAGCCTGGGGTTTTTCTCCATGAACAAGAGATCCAGCCACACATCTAATGTTGAAAGAAGGTTGCATATTTGCATTCTAATGGCTCCCTGACAAACCTCCCATTGTTGTTTTTAGGTGTTCAAAAGCAGAAGATGTCAGGTATACTTCCTGTATCAAGGTAAAATGCTACTCTGTGAAATCGAGTTTCTTATGAATTGTCTTAATTCAGCAGTAGTCTAACTATCCCAGTTTTATATGGAAAAGGTGATTCAGAGAAAACCATATTGTAGATGTGGATCTTTCTATCAATTGCAAGTGAGCAGTAAGTCCTTATGGGTAGTCGTGGCCCAATATGAGAATGGACTCAAGAGACATAGGGAGTGAAGACTGAGTGCAGTTCTCACATAATAGAAGGTGTTTGATGTTTGACAAAGTAATGTTTGCAGAAATGAATACACATTAGACTGATTTAAAAATGTGCCCGTGATAATAGACCAGAATACCATTTAGTAAGTCCAGATATTTCAATGATCCAGCAATCTCCAAAGTGCCTTTACCCCCAGCAGAATGCCCATAAGTTTTATCTACCCTTGGGCACTCCTATTTCAGGATCATATATGAGAGCCTCTCTTTGGTTTCTCTCTTTCATCTGTTTTTAGACTGAGAAGAAATTGTGGATATTTAGCAATTATGTTCATCAAATTTGCCTTATGAAGAGATTAGAGCATTTTCTATTTGATTCTTATAAGGGTATGTTGAAAGTTCTTCATCTAGTTAAACAATAACTGTCCTTCCCCAGTTAGCCAGCATTTCTAGAAGCAGAGAGTCAATTGCTATATACATCCATATAAGTTCTTCTTTTTCTTATTTTTAAAATATACATGTATATTCTTTGTGCCATATTCAAACACTTAAAATATTGTAGTATTTTATTTAGATACATCCATATTCAGTATGAGGCTACTTAATCACTATGAGATACTGGAGTTTAGGAAACTTGTTTCTGTATAACCTCTAGCCCTAGAGTGAGGGGATGTGTGACTGATAAGTGACATTTTAATGATTTTTGAATGTGACTAAGTGATCCAATGTGTTTCTATAAAGTAGTTCCACAGGTACTATGATAAGGATAGCAGTGGCAATTTAACTGGCATTTATTTAAAATGGTAAACTGTGCATTTTGTTCCCCCCAGCAATGGAGGAGAAAGAATGCCAAAAGAGGTTTTAGCAATATTAATGATCATCTTATATAAGATGGAGAAAATTTGGCACATAATGAATTAAGCTTAGTCTCAACCCGGAAGAACAATATCCTGTTTCTCATTTCATGATTTTCTCTTAATCTAGTCTAGCCTAAATATTTTTACATCTTGATGATATCCTAGCAATTTGAAAATAGATAAGCGTATTAGAAAATATTTCATGTTTAATTACAGTTTTTATTTTTTATGTGTCAATACCCCATGATTACTAAGAAGTAAAGTTGATTTGAAAGCATGCACCCCAAAAGAAAAGAGTTAATTTCACAACCAAACAAAAAGTTAACTCTATACCTTTGCATTGCTGGAAGAATCTAGCAAAACTTTACATAGACCACAGAGGAGGATGCAAAAGGATTTTGTGGGTTTTTGGAGTTCTGGAGTTTATGTGTGTTCTTGGGGAGAGCCAATAACTAACACTTATGAAGAAAAAGCATCCCTAATGTTAATTCTCCCCCATTTGATAAGTAACATATTTGCTTGTTATGAAGGAAAATGTTGGATGTGTGTGCCTGTGGTTGAGTACTGCAAGTAGTGTCAGGGAAGAGAAACCTAGCTTGAACAGTCCCCTCATCTCCTTCATATCCTCACTCCTTGTCAGGCCCTGTATTAGGTAGTGCTTCCCTACCTCCCTAATGCTGTGACCCTTTCTTTAATAGAGTTCCTCATGTTGTGGTGACTCCCAACCATAAAATTGTTTTTGTTGCTGCTCCATAACTGTAGGTTTGATAATGTTATCAGTTGTAATGTCCTATCAGTGTTTTCAGACTTTCTTAGGCAACTTGTGTGAGCCTGTTCTGTGCACCTCCTCCAATTGGTCATGACAGATAGGTTGAGAACCACTGTGTTAAAATGTAAGTGTTAGGAAATTAGACTATGGAAACAACAAGAAAGAAACCAAAAAAATGGGCATGTTTGTAACACAGTGAGAAGAATTCATAAAATGACAAAAAGTAAATAATACAGGCTCCTGGAATTAGGTACAGTCAACATGGAAGCAACCAATACTTGTGTTTCTCTTCTTAGATCGACTGACTTTAAGTGTGTGAATGCTTTGCATGTGTATTCTTTCTGTGTCCCATGTGTGTGTGTGTCCCACAGACATCAGAAGAGGTTATTTCATCTCATGGACTTGGTGTTCCAGAATTTTGTGAGCAAACGGTTATGTATTACAAATCAAACCCAGGTGCTATGCAAGAACAAAACATGTTAAAAACTCCTCAACCCCCTTTTCTAGCTCCTACAGTGAATATGTTTGATATGAAAACGATTAAAAGAATCATAAGGGGAAGTAAGTAGTCAGGCTTAGGATAATTGTTAACTTCCGGGACCCAGGCCTCAGCCTTCACATTTTACCTATTGAAGTCCAAAGGACTAATAGGCAGGGTGTGCACAATAGAGACTCGGTATGCTGGGCACACCTTTAATTCATGAACCCACAAATCAGGCAGGATTGTCTTTGTCAGTTCAAGGACACCCTGTTCATAATTGATATGGGAAGTAGAGGAAGGCAAGGTGAATTGTGGGTATCAAATGATAACTAATAGGAGTCAGTCTTCTCCTTCCACTATTTCAGTCTCAGGTATCAAGTTCAAGATGTTTGTCATGGTGACAAGTACCTTTATCTACTTAGCCATCTCGCTGACCCTGATTTACACATTGTCTGAAAATGCTTTAGTATGAACACACATACACGCACACACACACACACACACACACAGAGACACACACAGAGTATATAAAAAGTGTGTGTGTGTATGTGTGTGTGTGTTTATAACATGACACACCTGTTACCCAGTGCATGGGAGGTTCAGACAGAGAGAGATGACTTCTCCTGGGTTTTAATACTGGGCCACACTTAGGGAGAGAGTTTAACATTCGGGATATGGCCTAGGTAGCACAAGGTTGTCAGTGGTAGGTTTTCATGGTTATGACTACATGTGGTACCAGTTCTGTGTTATTTGTTTCCTGGTCTACCAGCATGTGAGAAGCAATAGAATAGTGCCACAAACTGGGACACCCTGTTGCCTTGCTGGAAGTAACTGACTGACTTTCCCATCAGACATTTTGTCACAGCAACTACAGAAACAAGTTAAAAAATAATAGCCCTCTTTTCTGTTTTAATCCCCACTGAGAAGTTACAAAGCAAACAGGAGGGTCTGTTTGCAGATCTTACACCACTTCCTCCACTGCCTACTGTTAACAGCTAGCTAATTATCTTAATGTACGCCCTCTAAATTCACCATTAAGAAAGGGTCAGATTAGATGTAATTATTACACCCAGTGAAACCTTTAGAAAGTGTAAACTTCATATTGTCAGAAACCAAACTCAACTGTTCCTTCTTTTTAGCCTAGCTCAATTTAGTTTCCAAGTTAATATTAGCTACAATATGTGATGAACCGAGTAAATTTTGTTCTAGAGAGAACTAAGCAAGAAGGTAGAATTCAGGTAAATTTTATGCACAGAAATTCACTTGGCAATCATCTTCAAGTTCAGTGAAAAGCCGTTAGAGTTTTCAAAACTAACATTCCTAACACAAACACATTTCCCCTAAATAGAATTTTTATGATGATACAGAATGTACATAATAATGGTGAAGGATATGGTAACCACAGATTAGTTACAGTTGACATGAAATGAAGCAACTTCTTTTATATACCAATTATTAGAATACAATCCACAATATCATTAAAGCAGTGATATATGCCAGGCACAACTTAGCCAAAGGTAGTTTCCTTTCTTCAAAGAAATGAATTATGTGATTGAAATAAAATAGATGCTATTTTCTGATATTAAACTTGCATAAAATCAAACTAACACAAACTTCCCAGAAGCCTATGTGGCAATTGCAGTGTAATACGTATAAAATTTATAAAAAAAAAATGGACCTGAGCTAGATAATAATAGTTCTCTATTGCATGCTAAGAGAATACCCAATAGAAGTCTTTATGAAGAGGTACAGCCAGACAGGGGTGACAATGACACAGGCATGTTTCAAAGAGGCTAACTAGCTTGGGGCAAAGGAAATGTTCTCATGTCAATGAGAAATTCATACTTTTCTCCATTTCATTTGCATTGTATACGGGTAACAACCAAACTCTCTCTCTCTCTCTCTCTCTCTCTCTCCCTTTATTTTAAAACTAGAATATAAATGTATAATATATATACATATATACACATTCATATACACATATATATGTATAAAAATATACACATATACATGGACTCATACATGTATATATACATAAAATATAGCAACCAGGTGGCTCAGTGGGTTAGTGCACTTGCCTTGGAACCCTAATAAGCTGAATTTCATCCTGAAAAAAGGAAAAAGCCTATAATCTCTGCACCCCTAAATCCAGATTGGAGGCTAAGGGAGTAGAACAGCCCTGAAAGACAAGCTAGACAGATTAGACCATAGAGAGCAGCAGAAATGGTCAGAGCCTCTTTCTAACTCTGTGGAAGAAGATATCCAGCTCCTGAAATTTCTCTCCAGTCTACACACACACACACACACACACACACACAGAAACACAAAAGAGAGAGAGAGAGACAGAGAGACAGAGAGAGGGAGGGGAGAAATACACACACAAGCATAACATAAGCAGAGTAATGTAACCACATGTGCACAAACCCCTAAGATAAAGATTATTTTGAATCATGAATTTAAGTATACTGGTAAATAAATGCTGTTAATATACACCTGTTGTGTGACTAACAATTCAGGGAAACCTCTTCAGGGTCCTCTCCTTTATCTTCAGTGTTATCTTCATGGAAGTGGCAGATGTCTTGGAAATTTAATTTTGCATCATATGGTCCTTTATTCTTCTTTAATAACTGTCCCAAGCATATTTACACAATGAGGAAGGGGATAATGAGTCCGGTAACACGTGGTGTATGAAAACGTGCCTATGTCTGAAAATTCCACATGCTTTGCTGTATTCAAGTCCGTTTCTCAGTGAATCGAGTGAACTAAATTCTAACATTTGAACAGTTTGAAGACACAGAGATTGCATGCTTCCTCATCCTTTCCCTTTGATCAACAGTGCTGCTTAACTCATTTTGTTGAACCTTCTCTGTGTTATATTGTTTGATGATGCAGAGTATGTTTTGGAGTGTGACTTTTTCATGTAAGTAGCATATCCCATCCTCAAACCTGGTACTGAAGGGTAAAAGGTGGCTGCTAAGTTATGAATTTCATGGAGGTGTAAGGAGCAACAAATATATGGAGACCTTATTTGCCATGCCGCATCAAATCCACTTTCAACACTCACATTTCCTAAGTGTATCTGGTTGAATCAGTGAGTGCTCTGGGTAGCCTATCTAAGCTAGCATTATGGAATTTGATCACTTGTTTTGTGACCAAATCCACTGGGCAAAACCCCTTCACAGCTTGGAATGAATCCTTCAGACATTTGAAGTCACTCCTACTGTACCTAGATAATGGTTATGTTAGTTACTTTCTATGGCTGTAAGAAAAGACCATGAGAAAGACAACTTCCAGAAGAAAGGGTGTGTTTGAAGTTGGGCTCATGGTTCCAGTGGAATGCACACATCACCATCATGGCTCAGGCAGCAGGCATGGTACTGAAGCAGCAGCAGAATGATCACATATTGACCTACACAGGAAAGAGAGAACTTTAGGAGAATGGCACCTGTCTAGTGTAATCTTAAAGCCCATCCCAGTTACACATATCCAACAAAAAGGCCACAACTTCTAATCCTTTCCAGAATAGGTCAGCCATCTGGAGAGCAAGCATTATATGAGCCTATGGGCCTCTGACATTCAAGCCACCACAGAGGTGCTGGATCAAGTCATTATATTCATCCTCTCTGTGTAACAACAGTCATGGTGATGCAGGATAGCTGATCATGCTGTGCTTGTGTTTGATTGTGTTGTTTACTCAATAAACTCTTGTCTAGTTATTGTGTGACTCAGCCTTTGTACCAAACTTTAATCCCTCTAGCCAGAATACAGACACCTCCTTAGTAAACACCATAATCCTAAACAATCAAGGTAAAGTTAGTTTGTAGAATGAAGCACCTTGTCTGAAAGTGATGTCTAATTGCATGGCAGAGAAGTTGAGGAATCAGAGAAAGTTTTGATTAAATAGAATGTGTCCAACTCTCTCAAGAAGAAAGGAAAGGGAAGCTACTTGAGAGGTAGTGCAGAGAGAAACAGAGAGAGGAGGCATTTTTACCCAGACAGTTTTAGAGAGATTCATTGAAGAGAGAACCAGCAAGACACGGGTGAAGGCAGAATGAACCAGAGAATATGAAGGAGTCAGAAGATTAGAAAAAAATTGCTAGTTAGTTTGAGGTCAAGCAGAACAAAAAACATCAGAGGCCAAGAGAGAATCCAGACTGAATCAGTTAGCATGGGGAGCAGCTTTGAGCTAGAACACCTGAGTTGAACCAGTCAGCCAGAGATGAAAAAGAACCAGAAATAACGGTGTGCTTATTCAGCAGTAAGTATGAGAGGCAGAAAATATTCTAGGCCTATGCTAAGTTTCACAGAGGCTAGAAGCTTCCAGGACTAGGTCTAGGTTATCACTCAAATGGAGGTAGTAAGCATCAAAGATTACAATTACACCTAGTGCATAAAAGTTACTTTGACATAGAGCTAATAGGTGAGATTTTGGAAGGCATATATAGAATCCATCCATGGAACTCAGCAATTCCCCTCTGCTGTAGGTAGTGACATACTTGATTCATGCATTTTACAATTCAGCTCCACTGTTCTGATATCCCAGGTATCTAATGGACAACTGTGGAAGATCATTCATTGGGGAAGGGTTAGTGTAGTGCAGAAGAGAGAGGTTCCTTTTGTTTTCAGAGCACCTCACTGCCCTATTCACCTCATCTGGCTGGAATTCAAAATTCAGGTCATAAGGACAGGAGAGGACACATTTTGTCCTTTCTTTTTATGTCTTTCCATTTTGTAGAGAATGATGATGTGAGGTAGCAAAGAGCAGAAGATAAAAGCATAACACTAAGCAGGTCCCCATCAAAGATTTCTAGATACTCTGGGCCTTTTACTCATCATGCACAAAGGAAGCAGAGGTTGCTAAATATCAGATAGTGTCCTTAGTGATGAAGTTGGTCTGAATACAGAAACATTTTGGGGACTATAAATCAAGATTCTGACATTAGCAGACAGGTGATAAAATGAATAAAATCAGTGAAACTTTAAATCAAAAGTAATATTGCCAATTTTCCTTATAGGTGCGAGGAAATAAACCACCTATTTTCCGTACCTTTCCTCGGAAGCATAGAATTCATGTGCTTGAGGCTTCTGGTGACATTGAGCCAACTCATTCCACCTGTGCTGCTGACAGCAGGGCTCCTGCTGATGCTGAGCCAAATTCTTCCACCTGTGCTGCTGTCAATGGGGCTCCTGCTGGTGTTGAGCCAACTACTTCTTCCCAGTGTGCTCCTGACTGTGAGGATCCTGCAGTCATTGAGCCAACTCATTCCACCTGTGCTGCTGACAGCAGGGCTCCTGCTGATGCTGAGCCAAATTCTTCCACCTGTGCTGCTCTCAATGGGGCTACTGCTGATGTTGAGCCAACTACTTCTTCCCAGTGTGCTCCTGACTGTGAGGATCCTGCAGTCATTGAGCCAACTCATTCCACCTGTGCTGCTGACAGCAGGGCTCCTGCTGATGCTGAGCCAAATTCTTCCACCTGTGCTGCTGTCAATGGGGCTACTGCTGATGTTGAGCCAACTACTTCTTCCCAGTGTGCTCCTGACTGTGAGGATCCTGCAGTCATTGAGCCAACTCATTCCACCTGTGCTGCTGACAGCAGGGCTCCTGCTGATGCTGAGCCAAATTCTTCCACCTGTGCTGCTGTCAATGGGGCTCCTGCTGGTGTTGAGCCAACTACTTCTTCCCAGTGTGCTCCTGACTGTGAGGATCCTGCAGTCATTGAGCCAACTCATTCCACCTGTGCTGCTGACAGCAGGGCTCCTGCTGATGCTGAGCCAAATTCTTCCACCTGTGCTGCTCTCAATGGGGCTACTGCTGATGTTGAGCCAACTACTTCTTCCCAGTGTGCTCCTGACTGTGAGGATCCTGCAGTCATTGAGCCAACTCATTCCACCTGTGCTGCTGACAGCAGGGCTCCTGCTGATGCTGAGCCAAATTCTTCCACCTGTGCTGCTGTCAATGGGGCTCCTGCTGATGTTGAGCCATCTACTTCACAACTTGTTCCTGACAGTGGTGCTCCTGGTGATGTTGAGCCAACTACTTCCCAGTGTGCTCCTGACTGTGAGGATCCTGCAGTCATTGAGCCAACTCATTCCACCTGTGCTGCTGACAGCAGGGCTCCTGCTGATGCTGAGCCAAATTCTTCCACCTGTGCTACTGTCAATGGGGCTCCTGCTGATGATGAGCCAACTAATACTTCCCAGTGTGCTCCTGACTGTGAGGATCCTGCAGTCATTGAGCCAACTCATTTCACCTGTGCTGCTGACAGCAGGGCTCCTGCTGATGCTGAGCCAAATTCTTCCACCTGTGCTGCTGTCAATGGGGCTACTGCTGATGTTGAGCCAACTACTTCTTCCCAGTGTGCTCCTGACTGTGAGGATCCTGCAGTCATTGAGCCAACTCATTCCACCTGTGCTGCTGACAGCAGGGCTCCTGCTGATGCTGAGCCAAATTCTTCCACCTGTGCTGCTGTCAATGGGGCTACTGCTGATGTTGAGCCAACTACGTCTTCCCAGTGTGCTCCTGACTGTGAGGATCCTGCAGTCATTGAGCCAACTCATTCCACCTGTGCTGCTGACAGCAGGGCTCCTGCCGATGCTGAGCCAAATTCTTCCACCTGTGCTGCTGTCAATGGGGCTCCTGCTGATGTTGAGCCATCTACTTCACAACTTGTTCCTGACAGTGGTGCTCCTGGTGATGTTGAGCCAACTACTTCCCAGTGTGCTCCTGACTGTGAGGATCCTGCAGTCATTGAGCCAACTCATTCCACCTGTGCTGCTGACAGCAGGGCTCCTGCTGATGCTGAGCCAAATTCTTCCACCTGTGCTGCTGTCAATGGGGCTCCTGCTGATGATGAGCCAACTAATACTTCCCAGTGTGCTCCTGACTGTGAGGATCCTGCAGTCATTGAGCCAACTCATTCCACCTGTGCTGCTGACAGCAGGGCTCCTGCTGATGCTGAGCCAAATTCTTCCACCTGTGCTGCTGTCAATGGGGCTCCTGCTGATGTTGAGCCAACTACTTCTTCCCAGTGTGCTCCTGACTGTGAGGATCCTGCAGTCATTGAGCCAACTCATTCCACTTGTGCTGCTGACAGCAGGGCTCCTGCTGATGCTGAGCCAAATTCTTCCACCTGTGCTGCTGTCAATGGGGCTCCTGCTGAAGTTGAGCCATCTACTTCACAACTTGTTCCTGACACTGGTGCTCCTGGTGATGTTGAGCCAACTACTTCCCAGTGTGCTCCTGACAGTGAGGATCCTGCAGTCATTGAGCCAACTCATTCCACCTGTGCTGCTGACAGCAGGGCTCCTGCTGATGCTGAGCCAAATTCTTCCACCTGTGCTGCTGTCAATGGGGCTACTGCTGATGTTGAGCCAACTACTTCTTCCCAGTGTGCTCCTGACTGTGAGGATCCTGCAGTCATTGAGCCAACTCATTCCACCTGTGCTGCTGACAGCAGGGCTCCTGCTGATGCTGAGCCAAATTCTTCCACCTGTGCTGCTGTCAATGGGGCTCCTGCTGATGTTGAGCCAACTACTTCTTCCCAGTGTGCTCCTGACTGTGAGGATCTTGCAGTCATTGAGCCAACTCATTCCACTTGTGCTGCTGACAGCAGGGCTCCTGCTGATGCTGAGCCAAATTCTTCCACCTGTGCTGCTGTCAATGGGGCTCCTGCTGATGTTGAGCCATCTACTTCACAACTTGTTCCTGACACTGGTGCTCCTGGTGATGTTGAGCCAACTACTTCCCAGTGTGCTCCTGACTGTGAGGATCTTGCAGTCATTGAGCCAACTCATTCCACCTGTGCTGCTGACAGCAGGGCTCCTGCTGATGCTGAGCCAAATTCTTCCACCTGTGCTGCTGTCAATGCGGCTCCTGCTGATGATGAGCCAATTAATACTTCCCAGTGTGCTCCTGACTGTGAGGATCCTG
Organism: Mus musculus; assembly: GCF_000001635.26. NCBI lineage: Eukaryota > Metazoa > Chordata > Mammalia > Rodentia > Muridae > Mus > Mus musculus. Next base: position 20,072,068 of record NC_000074.6, read on the forward strand.
CAGTCATTGAGCCAACTCATTCCACCTGTGCTGCTGACAGCAGGGCTCCTGCTGATGCTGAGCCAAATTCTTCCACCTGTGCTGCTGTCAATGGGGCTACTGCTGATGTTGAGCCAACTACTTTTTCCCAGTGTGCTCCTGACTGTGAGGATCCTGCAGTCATTGAGCCAACTCATTCCACCTGTGCTGCTGACAGCAGGGCTCCTGCTGATGCTGAGCCAAATTCTTCCACCTGTGCTGCTGTCAATGGGGCTACTGCTTATGTTGAGCCAACTACTTCTTCCCAGTGTGCTCCTGACTGTGAGGATCCTGCAGTCATTGAGCCAACTCATTCCACCTGTGCTGCTGACAGCAGGGCTCCTGCTGATGCTGAGCCAAATTCTTCCACCTGTGCTGCTGTCAATGGGGCTACTGCTGATGTTGAGCCAACTACTTCTTCCCAGTGTGCTCCTGACTGTGAGGATCCTGCAGTCATTGAGCCAACTCATTCCACCTGTGCTGCTGACAGCAGGGCTCCTGCTGATGCTGAGCCAAATTCTTCCACCTGTGCTGCTGTCAATGGGGCTACTGCTGATGTTGAGCCAACTACTTCTTCCCAGTGTGCTCCTGACTGTGAGGATCCTGCAGTCATTGAGCCAACTCATTCCACCTGTGCTGCTGACAGCAGGGCTCCTGCTGATGCTGAGCCAAATTCTTCCACCTGTGCTGCTGTCAATGGGGCTCCTGCTGATGATGAGCCAACTAATACTTCCCAGTGTGCTCCTGACTGTGAGGATCCTGCAATCATTGAGCCAACTCATTCCACCTGTGCTGCTGACAGCAGGGCTCCTGCTCACATAGAACCAACTCCTTCACAACTTGCTCCTGACAGGGGTGCTCCTGCGGATGTTGATTTGACTCATTCCACCTGTGCTGCTGACACCAGGATTCCTGCTGACATAGAACCAAGTCCTTCACAATGTGCTCCTGACAGTCTTGCTCCTTCTGATATTGGTAAAATTCCTTCCCCATGTCCTTCTGACAGTTCTCAATCTGATGAAAAATATGACTCAGGAATAGGTAGTGACATTGGGTTGGAAATCATAACTGATTCAGATTTTTACATGGAGCATGCAAGGGCCACACCCCATTGTGACCCAGAGCCTACTCCTGGTACCTGCACTTGATGTTCCTTAGATTCCATTGAAAGAACTGACCTGGATATGGCATCTCTGCATGGTCCATCCTTTTATCTCAGCTCCAAACTTTGTCTCTGTAACTCCTTCCATGGGTGTTTTGTTCCCACTTCTAAGGAGGGGCATAGTGTCCACACTTCAGTCTTCATTTTTCTTGAGTTTCATGTGTTTAGCAAATTGTATCTTATATCTTGGGTATCCTAGGTTTTGGGCTAATATCCACTTATCAGTGAGTACATATTGTGTGAGTTCCTTTGTGAATGTGTTACCTCACTCAGGATGATGCCCTCCAGGTCCATCCATTTGCCTAGGAATTTCATAAATTCATTCTTTTTAATAGCTGAGTAGTACTCCATTGTGTAGATGTACCACATTTTCTGTATCCATTCCTCTGTTGAGGGGCATCTGGGTTCCTTCCAGCTTCTGGATATTATAAATAAGGCTGCTATGAACATAGTGGAGCATGTGTCCCAGACAAAGTTTGGAGTTGAGATGAAAGGATGGACCATGTAGAGACTGCCATATCCAGGGATCCACCCCATAATCAGCATGCAAAAGCTGACACCATTGCATACACTAGCAAGATTTTATCGAAAGGACCCAGATGTAGCTGTCTCTTGTGAGACTATGCCGGGGCCTAGCAAACACAGAAGTGGATGCTCACAGCTCCCAATGGAGGAGCTAGAGAATGTACCCAAGGAGCTAAAGGGATCTGCAACCCTATAGGTGGAACAACATTATGAACTAACCAGTACCCCGGAGCTCTTGACTCTAGCTGCATATGTATCAAAAGATGGCCTAGTCGGCCATCCCTGGAAAGAGAGGCCCATTGGACACACACTTTATATGCCCCAGTACAGTGGAACGCCAGGGCCAAAAAGGGGGAGTGGGTGGGTAGGGAAGTGGGGGTGGGTGGCTATGGGGGACTTTTGGTATAGCTTTGGAAATGTAAATGAGCTAAATACCTAATAAAAAATGAAAAAAAAAAAAAAAAAAAAAAGAAAGAAAGAACTGCCCTGAATGTTCTGACACTGCTTGGAGCATAAGACAAGTATGCTATTCTTTCTTCAGGTGAGGAACCCAGTCCTGTTGCTGACCCAGATGAAGATATAGCTGAGGATTTTTATGACGCTTTAGAGTCATCTGATCACACTGGCCATAGCGGGTCCACTGTCCAGGTACCTGGTTTTCTTTGGGAACCAGATATGCTACTGCTGCCGGTAATGCCCTTGATGTGGTTTCTTACATTCCTGTTATCAATGATGATGTGGATTAGAAATGGAATTCGCAAGTGTGCTACGAAGAAAATGGCCAAGGACCTCCCTCCAAGAGAAAAGATAAACCCGGTAAGGTGGACCACAGTAGTTGCTCAAAATAGATGAACTTTTATTTTAGATAGAAAAGTAGATATCTTTGATACTAATAGTCATGATTAATACATTTCATGCTATTTGAGCATTACCTAGAATCAGAAAACATTGTTTCCTTTTCTCAACTTATTGAAAATACTTCACATAGTGTAACAAAACCAGTTTAGACCAACACAACTGACCATGGTACTTGGTTGTCTCCCATCCTGGAATGAGGAAAATTTTTTTCACTCCCATTGAAAACATTAGTGTCTATTAAACATTGGTGTCTATTTATCTCTGCTCTTCTGAACTCTGACTTGTGAGGATAGTATCAGCCTGGAAACAAACATTCCAAAGGAAGCAACATCTGAGAATAAAATTAACAAAGCTAGCCTCCACCTTCTCACTGTTTCTCATTACATTGATCATGATGATAATGACACTGATGCTGCTGATGCTGCTGCTCCTGACAGTGCCACCAATGATGTGGCTGATGATACAATTGATAATTCTTGCTTTTCTTCTAGATGCCGCTGGAGCTGAACACTCCAACACACACTGATATATGAAGACAAAATGTATGAGGAGGAAGTTTATTATGTATATGTTAATATAAAAATTTTATATATAAATAAAATGTTTTATCTGATAGAAGACTGAAGTCAAAAATTATTGTTTTATTGGAGTCTCGGTTGTGCCATGTGATGTTTTCTGGAAAATGGTTTTTTTTATTTCTTTTTATTTTTTACTTGTTTACTTCACATCCTGCTCACTGTTCCCTCCCAGTCTGTCTCTCCCACAACCCTTGCCCCTTCTTACCCTCCCCTTTTCCTCTTGAGTGGGTGGGGGCCACCTGGTCATCTTCCAAACCTGGAACATGAAATCTCTGGAGGCTAGGTACTTCCACTCCCACTGAGTCCAGTCAGGGCAGTCCAGCTAGAACAGTATATCCTGCATTTAGGCGACCCCTTTTGAGATAGCCCCTACTACAGATTTTTTAGCAAGGGCCACACGAAGACCAAGCTGCACATCTGCTACCTATGTGCATATAGACTTAGACCCCAACTGTGTATGTTCTTTAGTTGATGGTTAAGTCTCTGAGAGCCCAAAGGGTCCATTAGTTAGTGGGTTAAAGGGTGGCCTACATCTGGCTCAGGGCTTGGGCCCCTGGGTGAGGTGGGATGTGAGCAGTTTTGACTGTGTGCAATGCATGCTGGTGCCAGGAGGGCGTCAGGTTGCAAGAAGCCCTAGGACCCTTCTTCAAGATTAGGGGAGCACAGCCTGAGCTTCCTGTAGACCTGCCAGTTGGCAGAGAGTTGAGGACAACAGGTTCTCAGGCTCTTGGACATTCCAGATGCCACTGGATGCCTCAGAAGAGCTGAGACTGGAGTTGGGGCCTGAGGGCTGGACCTTACCCAGAGCCAAAGGGAAAAGAGGGAGGAAGAGAGCCCCAGCTGTGTCTCCCTCTGGGAGAAGTGTCTTTGGCTTGCCTGGCAGGCAGCATGGCTTGGTGGAAACTGTGGCTGGGTGCACAGAGAGGCCTTCTGCAGGAGAGTAGACTTGGCTCTTTAGAGGAAGACTTGCTGAGTTGTACACCATGGAGGATTCTGATGAGAAGAAGCAGTCCATTTTTTTTATTAGATATTTATTTACATTTCAAATGCTTTCCCCTTTCCTAGTTTCCTCCCTGAAAATTCCCTATCATCCCCTCCCCCCTGCTCCCCAACCCATTCACTGCCACTTCCTGGCCCTGGCATTCCCCTATACCAGGTCATAGAATCTTCCCAAAACCAAGGGACTCTCCTCCCATTGATGAATGATTAAGCCATCCTCTGCTACATATGCGGCTAGAGACACAAGTCCCACCATGTGTTTTCTTTGGTTGGTGGTTTAGTCCCAGAGAGCTCTGGGGGTGCTGGTTAGTTTCTGTTGTTTCTCCTATAGAGCTACAGACCCCTTTAGCTCTTTGGATACATTCTTTAGCTCCTTCATTGGGGGCACTGTGTTCCATCCAATGAATGGCTGTGAGCATCCACTTCTGTATTTGTCAGGCACTGGCAGAGCCTCCCAGGAGACACCTATATTAGGCTCCTGTCAGCAAAATCTTGGCATCTGCAATAGTGTCTGGGTTTTTGGTTGTTCATGAGATGGATCCCTACGTGGGGCAGTCTCTGGATGGTGCTTCCTTCAGTCTCTGCTCTGAACTTTGTCTCTGTAACTCCTTCCATTGGTATTTTGTTCCCCCAGGTAAGAAAGATCGAAGTATCTACACTTTGGTATTCCTTCTTCTTGAGGTTCATGTGTTTTGCTAATTGTATTTTGGGTATTCTGACTTTCTGGGATAATATCCACTTGTACAAATTGAAAAGGAAGAGGCCAAAATATCACCATTTGCAGATGATATGTTTGTATATATAAGTGACCCCAAATATTCCACCAGAGAACACCTAAACCTGATGAACAGCTTCAGTGAAGTAGCTGGATATAAAATTTACTCAAACAAGTCAATGGCCTTTCTCTACACAAAAGATAAACAGGCTGAGAAAGAAATTAGAGGAACAACACCCTTCTCAATAGTCACAAATAATATAAAATACCTTGGCGTGACTCTAATAAGGAAGTGAAAGATCTGTATGATAAGAATTTCAAGTCTCTGAAGAAAGAAATTAAAGAAGATCTCAGAAGATGGAAAGATCTCCCATGCTCATGGATTGGCAGGATCAATATAGTAAAATTGGCTGTCTTGCCAAAAGCAATGTACAGATTCACTGCAATCCCCATTAAAATTCCAACTCAATTCTTCAACAAATTAGAAAGAGCAATCTGCAAATTCATCTGGAATAACAAAAAACCTAGGATAGCAACTCTTCTCATGGATAAAAGAACCTCTGGTGGAATCACCATTCCTACCCTAAAGCTGTACTACAGAGTAATTGTGATAAAAACTGCATGGTACTAGTACAATGACGTACATGTAGATCAATGGAATAGAATTGAAGACCCAGAAATAAACCCACACACCTATGGTCACTTGATCTTTGACAAGGGAGCTAAAACCATCCAGTAGAAAAAACGACAGCATTTTCAACAAATGGTGCTGGCACAACTGGAGGTTAACATGTAGAAGAATTCAAAATGATCCATTCCTATCTCCTTGTACTAAGGTCAAATCTAAGTGGATTAAGGAACTCCACATAAACCAGAGACACTGCAACTTATAGAGGAGAAAGTGGGGAAAAGCCTTGGAGATATGGGCACAGGGGAACAATTCCTGAATAGAACAGCAATGGCTTGTGCTGTAAGATCAAGAATCGACAAATGGGACCTCATAAAATTGCTAAGCTTCTGTAAAGCAAAAGACACTGTTAATAAGACAAAAAGGCCACCAACAGATTGGGAAAGGATCTTTACCAATGCTAAATCAGATAGGGGACTAATATCCAATATATATAAAGAACTCAAGAAGGTGGACTCCAGAAAATCAAATAGCCCCATTAAAAAATGGGGCTCAGAGTAAAACAAAGAATTCTCACCTGAGGCATACCGAATGGCTGAGAAGCACCTGAAAAAATGTACAGCATCCTTAATCATCAGAGAAATGCAAATCAAAACAACCCTGAGATTCCACCTCATACCAGTCAGAATGGCTAAGATGAAAAATTGAGGTGACAGCAGATGCTGGCGTGGATGTGGAGAAAGAGGAACACTCCTCCATTGTTGGTGGGATTGCAGGCTTGTACAACCACTCTGGAAATCAGTCTGGCGGTTCCTCAGAAAATTGGACATAGTACTACCGGAGGATCCAGCAATACCTCTCCTGGGCATATATCCAGAAGATGCCCCAACTGGTAAGAAGGACACATGCTCCACTATGTTCATAGCAGCCTTATTTATAATAGCCAGAAGTTGGAAAGAACCCAGATGCCCCTCAACAGAGGAATGGATCCAGAAAATGTGGTACATCTACACAATGGAGTACTACTCAGCTATTAAAAAGAATGAATTTATGAAATTCCTAGGCAAATGGATGGACCTGGAGGGCATCATCCTGAGTGAGGTAACACATTCACAAAGGAACTCACACAATATGTACTCACTGATAAGTGGATATTAGCCCAAAACCTAGGATACCCAAGATATAAGATACAATTTGCTAAACACATGAAACTCAAGAAGAATGAAGACTGAAGTGTGGACACTATGCCCCTCCTTAGAATTTGGAACAAAACACCCATGGAAGGAGTTACAAAGACAAAGTTTGGAGCTGAGATGAAAGGATGTACCATGTAGAGACTGCCATATCCAGGGATCCACCCCATCCAAACGCTGACACCATTGCATACACTAGCAAGATTTTATCGAAAGGACCCAGATGTAGCTGTCTCTTGTGAGACTATGCGAGGGCCTAGCAAACACAGAAGTGGATGCTCACAGTCAGCTAATGGATGGATCACAGGGCTCCCAATGGAGGAGCTAGAGAAAGTACCCAAGGAGCTAAAGGGATCTGCAACCCTATAGGTGGAACAACATTATGAACTAACCAGTACCTCGGAGCTCTTGACTCTAGCTGCATATGTATCAAAAGATGGCCTAGTCGGCCATCACTGGAAAGAGAGGCCCATTGGACACACAAACTTTATATGCTCCAGTACAGGGAAACGCCAGGGCCAAAATGGTGGAGTGGGTGGGTAGGGGAGTGGGGGTGGGTGGGTATGGGGGACTTTTGGTATAGCATTGGAAACATAAATGAGCTAAATACCTAATAAAAAATGGAAAAAAAATAAATCATATGTCCAGTCCCTCCAAAAAAAAAAAAAAGAAAGTGTAAACTTCATATAGTCAGAAACCAAACTCAACTGTTCCTTCTTTTTAGCCTAGCTCAATTTAGTTTCCAAGATAATATTAGCTACAATATGTGATGAACCGAGTAAATTTTGTTCTAGAGAGAACTAAGCAAGAAGGTAGAATTCAGGTAAATTTTATGCACAGAAATTCACTTGGCAATCATCTTCAAGTTCAGTGAAAAGCTGTTAGAGTTTTCAAAACTAACATTCCTAATACAAACACATTTCCCCTAAATAGAATTTTTATGATGATACAGAATGTACATAATAATGGTGAAGGATATGGTAACCACAGATTAGTTACAGTTGACATGAAATGAAGCAACTTCTTTTATATACCAATTATTAGAATACAATCCACAATATCATTAAAGCAGTGATATATGCCAGGCACAACTTAGCCAAAGGTAGTTTCCTTTCTTCAAAGAAATGAATTATGTGATTGAAATAAAATAGATGCTATTTTCTGATATTAAACTTGCATAAAATCAAACTAACACAAACTTCCCAGAAGCCTATGTGGCAATTGCAGTGTAATACGTATAAAATTTATTAAAAAAAAATGGACCTGAGCTAGATAATAACAGTTCTCTATTGCATGCTAAGAAAATACCCAATAGAAGTCTTTATGAAGAGGTACAGCCAGACAGGGGTGACAATGACACAGGCATGTTTCAAAGAGGCTAACTAGCTTGGGGCAAAGGAAATGTTCTCATGTCAATGAGAAATTCATACTTTTCTCCATTTCATTTGCATTGTAAACGGGTAACAACCAAACACTCTCTCTCTCTCTCTCTCTCTCTCTCTCTCTCTCTCTCTTTACTTTAAAACTAGAATATAATGCATAATATATATACATATATACACATTCATATACACATATATATGTATAAAAATACACACACATACATGGACTCATACATGTATATATACATAAAATATAGCAACCAGGTGGCTCAGTGGGTTAGTGCACTTGCCTTGGAACCCTAATAAGCTGAATTTCATCCTGAAAAAAGGAAAAAGCCTGTAATCTCTGCACCCTTAAATCCAGATTGGAGGCTAAGAGAGTAGAACAGCCCTGAAAGACAAGCTAGACAGATTAGACCATAGAGAGCAGCAGAAATGGTCAGAGCCTCTTTCTAACTCTGTGGAAGAAGATATCCAGCTCCTGAAATTTCTCTCCAGTCTACACACACACACACACACACACAAACACACACAAACACACATACAGAAATACACAAGAGAGAGAGAGACAGAGAGACAGAGAGACAGAGAGAGGGAGGGGAGAAATACACACACAAGCATAACATAAGAAGAGTAATGTAACCACATGTGCACAAACCCCTAAGATAAAGATTATTTTGAATCATGAATTTAAGTATACTGGTAAATAAATGCTGTTATATACACCTGTTGTGTGAGTAACAATTCAGGGAAATCTCTTCAGGGTCCTCTCCTTTATCTTCAGTGTTATCTTCATGGAAGTGGCAGATGTCCTGGAAATTTAATTTTGCATCATATGGTCCTTTATTCTTCTTTAATAACTTTCCCAAGCATATTTACACAATGAGGAAGGGGATAATGAGTCCGGTAACACGTGGTGTATGAAAACGTGCCTATGTCTGAAAATTCCACATGCTTTGCTGTATTCAAGTCCGTTTCTCAGTGAATCGAGTGAACTAAATTCTAACATTTGAACAGTTTGAAGACACAGAGATTGCATGCTTCCTCATCCTTTCCCTTTGATCAACAGTGCTGCTTAACTCATTTTGTTGAACCTTCTCTGTGTTATATTGTTTGATGATGCAGAGTATGTTTTGGAGTGTGACTTTTTCATGTAAGTAGCATATCCCATCCTCAAACCTGGTACTGAAGGGTAAAAGGTGGCTGCTAAGTTATGAATTTCATGGAGGTGTAAGGAGCAACAAATATATGGAGACCTTATTTGCCATGCCGCATCAAATCCACTTTCAACACTCACATTTCCTAAGTGTATCTGGTTGAATCAGTGAGTGCTCTGGGTAGCCTATCTAAGCTAGCATTATGGAATTTGATCACTTGTTTTGTGACCAAATCCACTGGGCAAAACCCCTTCACAGCTTGGAATGAATCCTTCAGACATTTGAAGTCACTCCTACTGTACCTAGATAATGGTTATGTTAGTTACTTTCTATGGCTGTAAGAAAAGACCATGAGAAAGACAACTTCCAGAAGAAAGGGTGTGTTTGAAGTTGGGCTCATGGTTCCAGTGGAATGCACACATCACCATCATGGCTCAGGCAGCAGGCATGGTACTGAAGCAGCAGCAGAATGATCACATATTGACCTACACAGGAAAGAGAGAACTTTACGAGAATGGCACCTGTCTAGTGTAATCTTAAAGCCCATCCCAGTTACACATATCCAACAAAAAGGCCACAACTTCTAATCCTTTCCAGAATAGGTCAGCCATCTGGAGAGCAAGCATTATATGAGCCTATGGGCCTCTGACATTCAAGCCACCACAGAGGTGCTGGATCAAGTCATTATATTCATCCTCTCTGTGTAACAACAGTCATGGTGATGCAGGATAGCTGATCATGCTGTGCTTGTGTTTGATTGTGTTGTTTACTCAATAAACTCTTGTCTAGTTATTGTGTGACTCAGCCTTTGCACCAAACTTTAATCCCTCTAGCCAGAATACAGACACCTCCTTAGTAAACACCATAATCCTAAACAATCAAGGTAAAGTTAGTTTGTAGAATGAAGCACCTTGTCTGAAAGTGATGTCTAATTGCATGGCAGAGAAGTTGATGAATCAGAGAAAGTTTTGATTAAATAGAATGTGTCCAACTCTCTCAAGAAGAAAGGAAAGGGAAGCTACTTGAGAGGTAGTGCAGAGAGAAACAGAGAGAGGAGGCATTTTTACCCAGACAGTTTTAGAGAGATTCATTGAAGAGAGAACCAGCAAGACACGGGTGAAGGCAGAATGAACCAGAGAATATGAAGGAGTCAGAAGATTAGAAAAAAAATTGCTAGTTAGTTTGAGGTCAAGCAGAACAAAAAACATCAGAGGCCAAGAGAGAATCCAGACTGAATCAGTTAGCATGGGGAGCAGCTTTGAGCTAGAACACCTGAGTTGAACCAGTCAGCCAGAGATGAAAAAGAACCAGAAATAACGGTGTGCTTATTCAGCAGTAAGTATGAGAGGCAGAAAATATTCTAGGCCTATGCTAAGTTTCACAGAGGCTAGAAGCTTCCAGGACTAGGTCTAGGTTATCACTCAAATGGAGGTAGTAAGCATCAAAGATTACAATTACACCTAGTGCATAAAAGTTACTTTGACATAGAGCTAATAGGTGAGATTTTGGAAGGCATATATAGAATCCATCCATGGAACTCAGCAATTCCCCTCTGCTGTAGGTAGTGACATACTTGATTCATGCATTTTACAATTCAGCTCCACTGTTCTGATATCCCAGGTATCTAATGGACAACTGTGGAAGATCATTCATTGGGGAAGGGTTAGTGTAGTGCAGAAGAGAGAGGTTCCTTTTGTTTTCAGAGCACCTCACTGCCCTATTCACCTCATCTGGCTGGAATTCAAAATTCAGGTCATAAGGACAGGAGAGGACACATTTTGTCCTTTCTTTTTATGTCTTTCCATTTTGTAGAGAATGATGATGTGAGGTAGCAAAGAGCAGAAGATAAAAGCATAACACTAAGCAGGTCCCCATCAAAGATTTCTAGATACTCTGGGCCTTTTACTCATCATGCACAAAGGAAGCAGAGGTTGCTAAATATCAGATAGTGTCCTTAGTGATGAAGTTGGTCTGAATACAGAAACATTTTGGGGACTATAAATCAAGATTCTGACATTAGCAGACAGGTGATAAAATGAATAAAATCAGTGAAACTTTAAATCAAAAGTAACATTGCCAATTTTCCTTATAGGTGCGAGGAAATAAACCACCTATTTTCCGTACCTTTCCTCGGAAGCATAGAATTCATGTGCTTGAGGCTCCTGGTGACATTGAGCCAACTCATTCCACCTGTGCTGCTGACAGCAGGGCTCCTGCTGATGCTGAGCCAAATTCTTCCACCTGTGCTGCTGTCAATGGGGCTCCTGCTGGTGTTGAGCCAACTACTTCTTCCCAGTGTGCTCCTGACTGTGAGGATCCTGCAGTCATTGAGCCAACTCATTCCACCTGTGCTGCTGACAGCAGGGCTCCTGCTGATGCTGAGCCAAATTCTTCCACCTGTGCTGCTCTCAATGGGGCTACTGCTGATGTTGAGCCAACTACTTCTTCCCAGTGTGCTCCTGACTGTGAGGATCCTGCAGTCATTGAGCCAACTCATTCCACCTGTGCTGCTGACAGCAGGGCTCCTGCTGATGCTGAGCCAAATTCTTCCACCTGTGCTGCTGTCAATGGGGCTACTGCTGATGTTGAGCCAACTACTTCTTCCCAGTGTGCTCCTGACTGTGAGGATCCTGCAGTCATTGAGCCAACTCATTCCACCTGTGCTGCTGACAGCAGGGCTCCTGCTGATGCTGAGCCAAATTCTTCCACCTGTGCTGCTGTCAATGGGGCTCCTGCTGATGTTGAGCCAACTACTTCTTCCCAGTGTGCTCCTGACTGTGAGGATCCTGCAGTCATTGAGCCAACTCATTCCACTTGTGCTGCTGACCGCAGGGCTCCTGCTGATGCTGAGCCAAATTCTTCCACCTGTGCTGCTGTCAATGGGGCTCCTGCTGATGTTGAGCCATCTACTTCACAACTTGTTCCTGACAGTGGTGCTCCTGGTGATGTTGAGCCAACTAATTCCCAGTGTGCTCCTGACTGTGAGGATCCTGCAGTCATTGAGCCAACTCATTCCAATTGTGCTGCTGACCTCAGGGCTCCTGCTGATGCTGAGCCAAATTCTTCCACCTGTGCTGCTGTCAATGGGGCTCCTGCTGATGTTGAGCCATCTACTTCACAACTTGTTCCTGACAGTGGTGCTCCTGGTGATGTTGAGCCAACTACTTCCCAGTGTGCTCCTGACTGTGAGGATCCTGCAGTCATTGAGCCAACTCATTCCACCTGTGCTGCTGACAGCAGGGCTCCTGCTGATGCTGAGCCAAAGTCTTCCACCTGTGCTGCTGTCAATGGGGCTCCTGCTGATGATGAGCCAACTAATACTTCCCAGTGTGCTCCTGACTGTGAGGATCCTGCAGTCATTGAGCCAACTCATTCCACCTGTGCTGCTGACAGCAGGGCTCCTGCTGATGCTGAGCCAAATTCTTCCACCTGTGCTGCTCTCAATGGGGCTACTGCTGATGTTGAGCCAACTACTTCTTCCCAGTGTGCTCCTGACTGTGAGGATCCTGCAGTCATTGAGCCAACTCATTCCACCTGTGCTGCTGACAGCAGGGCTCCTGCTGATGCTGAGCCAAATTCTTCCACCTGTCCTGCTGTCAATGGGGCTCCTGCTGATGTTGAGCCATCTACTTCACAACTTGTTCCTGACAGTGGTGCTCCTGGTGATGTTGAGCCAACTACTTCCCAGTGTGCTCCTGACTGTGATGATCCTGCAGTCATTGAGCCAACTCATTCCACCTGTGCTGCTGACAGCAGGGCTCCTGCTGATGCTGAGCCAAATTCTTCCACCTGTGCTGCTGTCAATGGGGCTCCTGCTGATGATGAGCAAACTAATACTTCCCAGTGTGCTCCTGACTGTGAGGATCCTGCAGTCATTGAGCCAACTCATTCCACCTGTGCTGCTGACAGCAGGGCTCCTGCTGATGCTGAGCCAAATTCTTCCACCTGTGCTGCTGTCAATGGGGCTACTGCTGATGTTGAGCCAACTACTTCTTCCCAGTGTGCTCCTGACTGTGAGGATCCTGCAGTCATTGAGCCAACTCATTCCACCTGTGCTGCTGACAGCAGGGCTCCTGCTGATGCTGAGCCAAATTCTTCCACCTGTGCTGCTGTCAATGGGGCTCCTGCTGATGTTGAGCCAACTACTTCTTCCCAGTGTGCTCCTGACTGTGAGGATCCTGCAGTCATTGAGCCAACTCATTCCACTTGTGCTGCTGACAGCAGGGCTCCTGCTGATGCTGAGCCAAATTCTTCCACCTGTGCTGCTGTCAATGGGGCTCCTGCTGATGTTGAGCCATCTACTTCACAACTTGTTCCTGACACTGGTGCTCCTGGTGATGTTGAGCCAACTACTTCCCAGTGTGCTCCTGACTGTGAGGATCCTGCAGTCATTGAGCCAACTCATTCCACCTGTGCTGCTGACAGCAGGGCTCCTGCTGATGCTGAGCCAAATTCTTCCACCTGTGCTGCTGTCAATGGGGCTCCTGCTGATGTTGAGCCAACTACTTCTTCCCAGTGTGCTCCTGACTGTGAGGATCCTGCAATCATTGAGCCAACTCATTCCACCTGTGCTGCTGACAGCAGGGCTCCTGCTCACATAGAACCAACTCCTTCACAACTTGCTCCTGACAGGGGTGCTCCTGCGGATGTTGAGCTGACTCATTCCACCTGTGCTGCTGACACCAGGATTCCTGCTGACATAGAACCAAGTCCTTCACAATGTGCTCCTGACAGTCTTGCTCCTTCTGATATTGGTAAAATTCCTTCCCCATGTCCTTCTGACAGTTCTCAATCTGATGAAAAATATGACTCAGAAATAGGTAGTGACATTGGGTTGGAAATCATAACTGATTCAGATTTTTACATGGAGCATGCAAGGGCCACACCCCATTGTGACCCAGAGCCTACTCCTGGTACCTGCACTTGATGTTCCTTAGATTCCATTGAAAGAACTGACCTGGATATGGCATCTCTGCATGGTCCATCCTTTTATCTCAGCTCCAAACTTTGTCTCTGTAACTCCTTCCATGGGTGTTTTGTTCCCACTTCTAAGGAGGGGCATAGTGTCCACACTTCAGTCTTCATTTTTCTTGAGTTTCATGTGTTTAGCAAATTGTATCTTATATCTTGGGTATCCTAGGTTTTGGGCTAATATCCACTTATCAGTGAGTACATATTGTGTGAGTTCCTTTGTGAATGTGTTACCTCACTCAGGATGATGCCCTCCAGGTCCATCCATTTGCCTAGGAATTTCATAAATTCATTCTTTTTAATAGCTGAGTAGTACTCCATTGTGTAGATGTACCACATTTTCTGTATCCATTCCTCTGTTGAGGGGCATCTGGGTTCCTTCCAGCTTCTGGATATTATAAATAAGGCTGCTATGAACATAGTGGAGCATGTGTCCCAGACAAAGTTTGGAGTTGAGATGAAAGGATGGACCATGTAGAGACTGCCATATCCAGGGATCCACCCCATAATCAGCATGCAAAAGCTGACACCATTGCATACACTAGCAAGATTTTATCGAAAGGACCCAGATGTAGCTGTCTCTTGTGAGACTATGCCGGGGCCTAGCAAACACAGAAGTGGATGCTCACAGCTCCCAATGGAGGAGCTAGAGAATGTACCCAAGGAGCTAAAGGGATCTGCAACCCTATAGGTGGAACAACATTATGAACTAACCAGTACCCCGGAGCTCTTGACTCTAGCTGCATATGTATCAAAAGATGGCCTAGTCGGCCATCCCTGGAAAGAGAGGCCCATTGGACACACACTTTATATGCCCCAGTACAGTGGAACGCCAGGGCCAAAAAGGGGGAGTGGGTGGGTAGGGAAGTGGGGGTGGGTGGCTATGGGGGACTTTTGGTATAGCTTTGGAAATGTAAATGAGCTAAATACCTAATAAAAAATGAAAAAAAAAAAAAAAGAAAGAAAGAACTGCCCTGAATGTTCTGACACTGCTTGGAGCATAAGACAAGTATGCTATTCTTTCTTCAGGTGAGGAACCCAGTCCTGTTGCTGACCCAGATGAAGATATAGCTGAGGATTTTTATGACGCTTTAGAGTCATCTGATCACACTGGCCATAGCGGGTCCACTGTCCAGGTACCTGGTTTTCTTTGGGAACCAGATATGCTACTGCTGCCGGTAATGCCCTTGATGTGGTTTCTTACATTCCTGTTATCAATGATGATGTGGATTAGAAATGGAATTCGCAAGTGTGCTACGAAGAAAATGGCCAAGGACCTCCCTCCAAGAGAAAAGATAAACCCGGTAAGGTGGACCACAGTAGTTGCTCAAAATAGATGAACTTTTATTTTAGATAGAAAAGTAGATATCTTTGATACTAATAGTCATGATTAATACATTTCATGCTATTTGAGCATTACCTAGAATCAGAAAACATTGTTTCCTTTTCTCAACTTATTGAAAATACTTCACATAGTGTAACAAAACCAGTTTAGACCAACACAACTGACCATGGTACTTGGTTGTCTCCCATCCTGGAATGAGGAAAATTTTTTTCACTCCCATTGAAAACATTAGTGTCTATTAAACATTGGTGTCTATTTATCTCTGCTCTTCTGAACTCTGACTTGTGAGGATAGTATCAGCCTGGAAACAAACTTTCCAAAGGAAGCAACATCTGAGAATAAAATTAACAAAGCTAGCCTCCACCTTCTCACTGTTTCTCATTACATTGATCATGATGATAATGACACTGATGCTGCTGATGCTGCTGCTCCTGACAGTGCCACCAATGATGTGGCTGATGATACAATTGATAATTCTTGCTTTTCTTCTAGATGCCGCTGGAGCTGAACACTCCAACACACACTGATATATGAAGACAAAGTGTATGAGGAGGAAGTTTATTATGTATATGTTAATATAAAAATTTTATATATAAATAAAATGTTTTATCTGATAGAAGACTGAAGTCAAAAATTATTGTTTTATTGGAGTCTCGGTTGTGCCATGTGATGTTTTCTGGAAAATGGTTTTTTTTATTTCTTTTTATTTTTTACTTGTTTACTTCACATCCTGCTCACTGTTCCCTCCCAGTCTGTCTCTCCCACAACCCTTGCCCCTTCTTACCCTCCCCTTTTCCTCTTGAGTGGGTGGGGGCCACCTGGTCATCTTCCAAACCTGGAACATGAAATCTCTGGAGGCTAGGTACTTCCACTCCCACTGAGTCCAGTCAGGGCAGTCCAGCTAGAACAGTATATCCTGCATTTAGGCGACCCCTTTTGAGATAGCCCCTACTACAGATTTTTTAGCAAGGGCCACACGAAGACCAAGCTGCACATCTGCTACCTATGTGCATATAGACTTAGACCCCAACTGTGTATGTTCTTTAGTTGATGGTTAAGTCTCTGAGAGCCCAAAGGGTCCATTAGTTAGTGGGTTAAAGGGTGGCCTACATCTGGCTCAGGGCTTGGGCCCCTGGGTGAGGTGGGATGTGAGCAGTTTTGACTGTGTGCAATGCATGCTGGTGCCAGGAGGGCGTCAGGTTGCAAGAAGCCCTAGGACCCTTCTTCAAGATTAGGGGAGCACAGCCTGAGCTTCCTGTAGACCTGCCAGTTGGCAGAGAGTTGAGGACAACAGGTTCTCAGGCTCTTGGACATTCCAGATGCCACTGGATGCCTCAGAAGAGCTGAGACTGGAGTTGGGGCCTGAGGGCTGGACCTTACCCAGAGCCAAAGGGAAAAGAGGGAGGAAGAGAGCCCCAGCTGTGTCTCCCTCTGGGAGAAGTGTCTTTGGCTTGCCTGGCAGGCAGCATGGCTTGGTGGAAACTGTGGCTGGGAGCACAGAGAGGCCTTCTGCAGGAGAGTAGACTTGGCTCTTTAGAGGAAGACTTGCTGAGTTGTACACCATGGAGGATTCTGATGAGAAGAAGCAGTCCATTTTTTTTATTAGATATTTATTTACATTTCAAATGCTTTCCCCTTTCCTAGTTTCCTCCCTGAAAATTCCCTATCATCCCCTCCCCCCTGCTCCCCAACCCATTCACTGCCACTTCCTGGCCCTGGCATTCCCCTATACCAGGTCATAGAATCTTCCCAAAACCAAGGGACTCTCCTCCCATTGATGAATGATTAAGCCATCCTCTGCTACATATGCGGCTAGAGACACAAGTCCCACCATGTGTTTTCTTTGGTTGGTGGTTTAGTCCCAGAGAGCTCTGGGGGTGCTGGTTAGTTTCTGTTGTTTCTCCTATAGAGCTACAGACCCCTTTAGCTCTTTGGATACATTCTTTAGCTCCTTCATTGGGGGCACTGTGTTCCATCCAATGAATGGCTGTGAGCATCCACTTCTGTATTTGTCAGGCACTGGCAGAGCCTCCCAGGAGACACCTATATTAGGCTCCTGTCAGCAAAATCTTGGCATCTGCAATAGTGTCTGGGTTTTTGGTTGTTCATGAGATGGATCCCTACGTGGGGCAGTCTCTGGATGGTGCTTCCTTCAGTCTCTGCTCTGAACTTTGTCTCTGTAACTCCTTCCATTGGTATTTTGTTCCCCCAGGTAAGAAAGATCGAAGTATCTACACTTTGGTATTCCTTCTTCTTGAGGTTCATGTGTTTTGCTAATTGTATTTTGGGTATTCTGACTTTCTGGGATAATATCCACTTGTACAAATTGAAAAGGAAGAGGCCAAAATATCACCATTTGCAGATGATATGTTTGTATATATAAGTGACCCCAAATATTCCACCAGAGAACACCTAAACCTGATGAACAGCTTCAGTGAAGTAGCTGGATATAAAATTTACTCAAACAAGTCAATGGCCTTTCTCTACACAAAAGATAAACAGGCTGAGAAAGAAATTAGAGGAACAACACCCTTCTCAATAGTCACAAATAATATAAAATACCTTGGCGTGACTCTAATAAGGAAGTGAAGGATCTGTATGATAAGAATTTCAAGTCTCTGAAGAAAGAAATTAAAGAAGATCTCAGAAGATGGAAAGATCTCCCATGCTCATGGATTGGCAGGATCAATATAGTAAAATTGGCTGTCTTGCCAAAAGCAATGTACAGATTCACTGCAATCCCCATTAAAATTCCAACTCAATTCTTCAACAAATTAGAAAGAGCAATCTGCAAATTCATCTGGAATAACAAAAAACCTAGGATAGCAACTCTTCTCATGGATAAAAGAACCTCTGGTGGAATCACCATTCCTACCCTAAAGCTGTACTACAGAGTAATTGTGATAAAAACTGCATGGTACTAGTACAATGACGTACATGTAGATCAATGGAATAGAATTGAAGACCCAGAAATAAACCCACACACCTATGGTCACTTGATCTTTGACAAGGGAGCTAAAACCATCCAGTGGAAAAAACGACAGCATTTTCAACAAATGGTGCTGGCACAACTGGAGGTTAACATGTAGAAGAATTCAAAATGATCCATTCCTATCTCCTTGTACTAAGGTCAAATCTAAGTGGATTAAGGAACTCCACATAAACCAGAGACACTGCAACTTATAGAGGAGAAAGTGGGGAAAAGCCTTGGAGATATGGGCACAGGGGAACAATTCCTGAATAGAACAGCAATGGCTTGTGCTGTAAGATCAAGAATCGACAAATGGGACCTCATAAAATTGCTAAGCTTCTGTAAAGCAAAAGACACTGTTAATAAGACAAAAAGGCCACCAACAGATTGGGAAAGGATCTTTACCAATGCTAAATCAGATAGGGGACTAATATCCAATATATATAAAGAACTCAAGAAGGTGGACTCCAGAAAATCAAATAGCCCCATTAAAAAATGGGGCTCAGAGTAAAACAAAGAATTCTCACCTGAGGCATACCGAATGGCTGAGAAGCACCTGAAAAAATGTACAGCATCCTTAATCATCAGAGAAATGCAAATCAAAACAACCCTGAGATTCCACCTCATACCAGTCAGAATGGCTAAGATGAAAAATTGAGGTGACAGCAGATGCTGGCGTGGATGTGGAGAAAGAGGAACACTCCTCCATTGTTGGTGGGATTGCAGGCTTGTACAACCACTCTGGAAATCAGTCTGGCGGTTCCTCAGAAAATTGGACATAGTACTACCGGAGGATCCAGCAATACCTCTCCTGGGCATATATCCAGAAGATGCCCCAACTGGTAAAAAGGACACATGCTCCACTATGTTCATAGCAGCCTTATTTATAATAGCCAGAAGTTGGAAAGAACCCAGATGCCCCTCAACAGAGGAATGGATCCAGAAAATGTGGTACATCTACACAATAGAGTACTACTCAGCTATTAAAAAGAATGAATTTATGAAATTCCTAGGCAAATGGATGGACCTGGAGGGCATCATCCTGAGTGAGGTAACACATTCACAAAGGAACTCACACAATATGTACTCACTGATAAGTGGATATTAGCCCAAAACCTAGGATACCCAAGATATAAGATACAATTTGCTAAACACATGAAACTCAAGAAGAATGAAGACTGAAGTGTGGACACTATGCCCCTCCTTAGAATTTGGAACAAAACACCCATGGAAGGAGTTACAAAGACAAAGTTTGGAGCTGAGATGAAAGGATGTACCATGTAGAGACTGCCATATCCAGGGATCCACCCCATCCAAACGCTGACACCATTGCATACACTAGCAAGATTTTATCGAAAGGACCCAGATGTAGCTGTCTCTTGTGAGACTATGCGAGGGCCTAGCAAACACAGAAGTGGATGCTCACAGTCAGCTAATGGATGGATCACAGGGCTCCCAATGGAGGAGCTAGAGAAAGTACCCAAGGAGCTAAAGGGATCTGCAACCCTATAGGTGGAACAACATTATGAACTAACCAGTACCTCGGAGCTCTTGACTCTAGCTGCATATGTATCAAAAGATGGCCTAGTCGGCCATCACTGGAAAGAGAGGCCCATTGGACACACAAACTTTATATGCTCCAGTACAGGGAAACGCCAGGGCCAAAATGGTGGAGTGGGTGGGTAGGGGAGTGGGGGTGGGTGGGTATGGGGGACTTTTGGTATAGCATTGGAAACATAAATGAGCTAAATACCTAATAAAAAATGGAAAAAAAATAAATCATATGTCCAGTCCCTCCAAAAAAAAAAAAGAAAGTGTAAACTTCATATAGTCAGAAACCAAACTCAACTGTTCCTTCTTTTTAGCCTAGCTCAATTTAGTTTCCAAGATAATATTAGCTACAATATGTGATGAACCGAGTAAATTTTGTTCTAGAGAGAACTAAGCAAGAAGGTAGAATTCAGGTAAATTTTATGCACAGAAATTCACTTGGCAATCATCTTCAAGTTCAGTGAAAAGCCGTTAGAGTTTTCAAAACTAACATTCCTAATACAAACACATTTCCCCTAAATAGAATTTTTATGATGATACAGAATGTACATAATAATGGTGAAGGATATGGTAACCACAGATTAGTTACAGTTGACATGAAATGAAGCAACTTCTTTTATATACCAATTATTAGAATACAATCCACAATATCATTAAAGCAGTGATATATGCCAGGCACAACTTAGCCAAAGGTAGTTTCCTTTCTTCAAAGAAATGAATTATGTGATTGAAATAAAATAGATGCTATTTTCTGATATTAAACTTGCATAAAATCAAACTAACACAAACTTCCCAGAAGCCTATGTGGCAATTGCAGTGTAATACGTATAAAATTTATTTAAAAAAAATGGACCTGAGCTAGATAATAACAGTTCTCTATTGCATGCTAAGAAAATACCCAATAGAAGTCTTTATGAAGAGGTACAGCCAGACAGGGGTGACAATGACACAGGCATGTTTCAAAGAGGCTAACTAGCTTGGGGCAAAGGAAATGTTCTCATGTCAATGAGAAATTCATACTTTTCTCCATTTCATTTGCATTGTAAACGGGTAACAACCAAACACTCTCTCTCTCTCTCTCTCTCTCTCTCTCTCTCTCTCTCTTTACTTTAAAACTAGAATATAATGCATAATATATATACATATATACACATTCATATACACATATATATGTATAAAAATACACACACATACATGGACTCATACATGTATATATACATAAAATATAGCAACCAGGTGGCTCAGTGGGTTAGTGCACTTGCCTTGGAACCCTAATAAGCTGAATTTCATCCTGAAAAAAGGAAAAAGCCTGTAATCTCTGCACCCTTAAATCCAGATTGGAGGCTAAGAGAGTAGAACAGCCCTGAAAGACAAGCTAGACAGATTAGACCATAGAGAGCAGCAGAAATGGTCAGAGCCTCTTTCTAACTCTGTGGAAGAAGATATCCAGCTCCTGAAATTTCTCTCCAGTCTACACACACACACACACACACACACACACACACACAAACACACATACAGAAATACACAAGAGAGAGAGAGACAGAGAGACAGAGAGACAGAGAGAGGGAGGGGAGAAATACACACACAAGCATAACATAAGAAGAGTAATGTAACCACATGTGCACAAACCCCTAAGATAAAGATTATTTTGAATCATGAATTTAAGTATACTGGTAAATAAATGCTGTTATATACACCTGTTGTGTGAGTAACAATTCAGGGAAATCTCTTCAGGGTCCTCTCCTTTATCTTCAGTGTTATCTTCATGGAAGTGGCAGATGTCCTGGAAATTTAATTTTGCATCATATGGTCCTTTATTCTTCTTTAATAACTGTCCCAAGCATATTTACACAATGAGGAAGGGGATAATGAGTCCGGTAACACGTGGTGTATGAAAACGTGCCTATGTCTGAAAATTCCACATGCTTTGCTGTATTCAAGTCCGTTTCTCAGTGAATCGAGTGAACTAAATTCTAACATTTGAACAGTTTGAAGACACAGAGATTGCATGCTTCCTCATCCTTTCCCTTTGATCAACAGTGCTGCTTAACTCATTTTGTTGAACCTTCTCTGTGTTATATTGTTTGATGATGCAGAGTATGTTTTGGAGTGTGACTTTTTCATGTAAGTAGCATATCCCATCCTCAAACCTGGTACTGAAGGGTAAAAGGTGGCTGCTAAGTTATGAATTTCATGGAGGTGTAAGGAGCAACAAATATATGGAGACCTTATTTGCCATGCCGCATCAAATCCACTTTCAACACTCACATTTCCTAAGTGTATCTGGTTGAATCAGTGAGTGCTCTGGGTAGCCTATCTAAGCTAGCATTATGGAATTTGATCACTTGTTTTGTGACCAAATCCACTGGGCAAAACCCCTTCACAGCTTGGAATGAATCCTTCAGACATTTGAAGTCACTCCTACTGTACCTAGATAATGGTTATGTTAGTTACTTTCTATGGCTGTAAGAAAAGACCATGAGAAAGACAACTTCCAGAAGAAAGGGTGTGTTTGAAGTTGGGCTCATGGTTCCAGTGGAATGCACACATCACCATCATGGCTCAGGCAGCAGGCATGGTACTGAAGCAGCAGCAGAATGATCACATATTGACCTACACAGGAAAGAGAGAACTTTACGAGAATGGCACCTGTCTAGTGTAATCTTAAAGCCCATCCCAGTTACACATATCCAACAAAAAGGCCACAACTTCTAATCCTTTCCAGAATAGGTCAGCCATCTGGAGAGCAAGCATTATATGAGCCTATGGGCCTCTGACATTCAAGCCACCACAGAGGTGCTGGATCAAGTCATTATATTCATCCTCTCTGTGTAACAACAGTCATGGTGATGCAGGATAGCTGATCATGCTGTGCTTGTGTTTGATTGTGTTGTTTACTCAATAAACTCTTGTCTAGTTATTGTGTGACTCAGCCTTTGCACCAAACTTTAATCCCTCTAGCCAGAATACAGACACCTCCTTAGTAAACACCATAATCCTAAACAATCAAGGTAAAGTTAGTTTGTAGAATGAAGCACCTTGTCTGAAAGTGATGTCTAATTGCATGGCAGAGAAGTTGATGAATCAGAGAAAGTTTTGATTAAATAGAATGTGTCCAACTCTCTCAAGAAGAAAGGAAAGGGAAGCTACTTGAGAGGTAGTGCAGAGAGAAACAGAGAGAGGAGGCATTTTTACCCAGACAGTTTTAGAGAGATTCATTGAAGAGAGAACCAGCAAGACACGGGTGAAGGCAGAATGAACCAGAGAATATGAAGGAGTCAGAAGATTAGAAAAAAAATTGCTAGTTAGTTTGAGGTCAAGCAGAACAAAAAACATCAGAGGCCAAGAGAGAATCCAGACTGAATCAGTTAGCATGGGGAGCAGCTTTGAGCTAGAACACCTGAGTTGAACCAGTCAGCCAGAGATGAAAAAGAACCAGAAATAACGGTGTGCTTATTCAGCAGTAAGTATGAGAGGCAGAAAATATTCTAGGCCTATGCTAAGTTTCACAGAGGCTAGAAGCTTCCAGGACTAGGTCTAGGTTATCACTCAAATGGAGGTAGTAAGCATCAAAGATTACAATTACACCTAGTGCATAAAAGTTACTTTGACATAGAGCTAATAGGTGAGATTTTGGAAGGCATATATAGAATCCATCCATGGAACTCAGCAATTCCCCTCTGCTGTAGGTAGTGACATACTTGATTCATGCATTTTACAATTCAGCTCCACTGTTCTGATATCCCAGGTATCTAATGGACAACTGTGGAAGATCATTCATTGGGGAAGGGTTAGTGTAGTGCAGAAGAGAGAGGTTCCTTTTGTTTTCAGAGCACCTCACTGCCCTATTCACCTCATCTGGCTGGAATTCAAAATTCAGGTCATAAGGACAGGAGAGGACACATTTTGTCCTTTCTTTTTATGTCTTTCCATTTTGTAGAGAATGATGATGTGAGGTAGCAAAGAGCAGAAGATAAAAGCATAACACTAAGCAGGTCCCCATCAAAGATTTCTAGATACTCTGGGCCTTTTACTCATCATGCACAAAGGAAGCAGAGGTTGCTAAATATCAGATAGTGTCCTTAGTGATGAAGTTGGTCTGAATACAGAAACATTTTGGGGACTATAAATCAAGATTCTGACATTAGCAGACAGGTGATAAAATGAATAAAATCAGTGAAACTTTAAATCAAAAGTAACATTGCCAATTTTCCTTATAGGTGCGAGGAAATAAACCACCTATTTTCCGTACCTTTCCTCGGAAGCATAGAATTCATGTGCTTGAGGCTCCTGGTGACATTGAGCCAACTCATTCCACCTGTGCTGCTGACAGCAGGGCTCCTGCTGATGCTGAGCCAAATTCTTCCACCTGTGCTGCTGTCAATGGGGCTCCTGCTGGTGTTGAGCCAACTACTTCTTCCCAGTGTGCTCCTGACTGTGAGGATCCTGCAGTCATTGAGCCAACTCATTCCACTTGTGCTGCTGACCGCAGGGCTCCTGCTGATGCTGAGCCAAATTCTTCCACCTGTGCTGCTGTCAATGGGGCTCCTGCTGATGTTGAGCCATCTACTTCACAACTTGTTCCTGACAGTGGTGCTCCTGGTGATGTTGAGCCAACTACTTCCCAGTGTGCTCCTGACTGTGAGGATCCTGCAGTCATTGAGCCAACTCATTCCACCTGTGCTGCTGACAGCAGGGCTCCTGCTGATGCTGAGCCAAATTCTTCCACCTGTGCTGCTGTCAATGGGGCTCCTGCTGATGATGAGCCAACTACTTCTTCCCAGTGTGCTCCTGACTGTGAGGATCCTGCAGTCATTGAGCCAACTCATTCCACATGTGCTGCTGACAGCAGGGCTCCTGCTGATGCTGAACCAAATTCTTCCACCTGTGCTGCTGTCAATGGGGCTCCTGCTGATGTTGAGCCAACTACTTCAGAACTTGTTCCTGACAGCGGTGCTCCTGCTGATGTTGAGCCAACTACTTCCCAGTGTGCTCCTGACTGTGAGGATCCTGCAGTCATTGAGCCAACTCATTCCACCTGTGCTGCTGACAGCAGGGCTCCTGCTGATGCTGAGCCAAATTCTTCCACCTGTGCTGCTGTCAATGGGGCTACTGATGATGTTGAGCCAACTACTTCTTCCCAGTGTGCTCCTGACTGTGAGGATCCTGCAGTCATTGAGCCAACTCATTCCACCTGTGCTGCTGACAGCAGGGCTCCTGCTCACATAGAACCAACTCCTTCACAACTTGCTCCTGACAGGGGTGCTCCTGCTGATGTTGAGCCGACTCATTCCACCTGTGCTGTTGACACCAGGATTCCTGCTGGCATAGAACCAAGTCCTTCACAATGTGCTCCTGACAGTCCTGCTCCTTCTGATATTGGTAAAATTCCTCCCCCATGTCCTTCTGACAGTTCTGAATCTGATGAAAAATATGACTCAGAAACAGGTAGTGACATTGGGTTGGAAATCATAACTGATTCAGATTTTTACATGGAGCATGCAAGGGCCACACCCCATTGTGACCCAGAGCCTACTCCTGGTACCTGCACTTGATGTTCCTTAGATTCCATTGAAAGAACTGACCTGGATATGGCAGTCTCTACATGGTCCATCCTTTTATCTCAGCTCCAAACTTTGTCTCTGTAACTCTTTCCATGGGTGTTTTGTTCCCACTTCTAAGGAGGGGCATAGTGTCCACACTTCAGTCTTCATTTTTCTTGAGTTTCATGTGTTTAGCAAATTGTATCTTATATCTTGGGTATCCTAGGTTTTGGGCTAATATCCACTTATCAGTGAGTACATATTGTGTGAGTTCCTTTGTGAATGTGTTACCTCACTCAGGATGGTGCCCTCCAAGTCCATCCATTTGCCTAGGAATTTCATAAATTCATTCTTTTTAATAGCTGAGTAGTACTCCATTGTGTAGATGTACCACATTTTCTGTATCCATTCCTCTGTTGAGGGGCATCTGGGTTCCTTCCAGCTTCTGGCTATTATAAATAATGCTGCTATGAACATAGTGGAGCATGTGTCCCAGACAAAGTTTGGAGCTGAGATGAAAGGATGGACCATGTAGAGACTGCCATATCCAGGGATCCACCCCATAATCAGCATGCAAACGCTGACACCATTGCATACACTAGCAAGATATTATCGAAAGAACCCAGATGTAGCTGTCTCTTGTGAGACTATGCCGGGGCCTAGCAAACACAGAAGTGGATGCTCACAGCTCCCAATGGAGGAGCTAGAGAAAGTACCCAAGGAGCTAAAGGGATCTGCAACCCTATAGGTGGAACAACATTATGAACTAACCAGTACCCCGGAGCTCTTGACTCTAGCTGCATATGTATCAAAAGATGGCCTAGTCGGCCATCCCTGGAAAGAGAGGCCCATTGGACACACACTTTATATGCCCCAGTACAGGGGAACGCCAGGGCCAAAAAGGGAGAGTGGGTGGATAGGGGAGTGGGGGTGGGTGGCTATGGGGGACTTTTGGTATAGCATTGGAAATGTAAATGAGCTAAATACCTAAAAAAAATTGGACAAAAAAAAGAAAGAACTGCCCTGAATGTTCTGACACTGCTTGGAGCATAAGACAAGTATGCTATTCTTTCTTCAGGTGAGGAATCCAGTCCTGTTGCTGACCCAGATGAAGATATAGCTGAGGATTTTTATGACGCTTTAGAGTCATCTGATCACACTGGCCATAGCGGGTCCACTGTCCAGATACCTGGTTTTCTTTGGGAACCAGATATGCTACTGCTGCCGGTAATGCCCTTGATGTGGTTTCTTACATTCCTGTTATCAATGATGATGTGGATTAGAAATGGAATTCGCAAGTGTGCTACGAAGAAAATGGCCAAGGACCTCCCTCCAAGAGAAAAGATAAACCCGGTAAGGTGGACCACAGTAGTTGCTCAAAATAGATGAACTTTTATTTTAGATAGAAAAGTAGATATCTTTGATACTAATAGTCATGATTAATACATTTCATGCTATTTGAGCATTACCTAGAATCAGAAAACATTGTTTCCTTTTCTCAACTTATTGAAAATACTTCACATAGTGTAACAAAACCAGTTTAGACCAACACAACTGACCATGGTACTTGGTTGTCTCCCATCCTGGAATGAGGAAAATTTTTTTCACTCCCATTGAAAACATTAGTGTCTATTAAACATTGGTGTCTATTTATCTCTGCTCTTCTGAACTCTGACTTGTGAGGATAGTATCAGCCTGGAAACAAACATTCCAAAGGAAGCAACATCTGAGAATAAAATTAACAAAACAAGCCTCCACCTTCTCACTGTTTCTCATTACATTGATCATGATGATAATGACACTGATGCTGCTGATGCTGCTGCTCCTGACAGTGCCACCAATGATGTGGCTGATGATACAATTGATAATTCTTCCTTTTCTTCTAGATGCCGCTGGAGCTGAACACTCCAACACACACTGATATATGAAGACAAAGTGTGTGAAGAGGAAGTTTATTATGTATATGTTAATATAAAAATTTTATATATAAATAAAATGTTTTATCTGATAGAAGACTGAAGTCAAAAATTATTGTTTTATTGGAGTCTCGGTTGTGCCATGTGATGTTTTCTGGAAAATGTTTTTTTTTATTTGTTTTTATTTTTTACTTGTTTAATTCACATCCTGCTCACTGTTCCCTCCCAGTCTGTCACTCCCACAACCCTTGCCCCTTCCTACCCTCCCCTTTTCCTCTTGAGTGGGTGGGGGCCGCCTGGTCATCTTCCAAACCTGGAACATGAAATCTCTGGAGGCTAGGTGCTTCCACTCCCACTGAGTCCAGTCAGGGCAGTCCAGCTAGAACAGTATATCCTGCATTTAGGCGACCCCCTTTGAGATAGCCCCTACTACAGATTTTTTAGCAAGGGCCACACGAAGACCAAGCTGCACATCTGCTACCTATGTGCATATAGACTTAGACCCCAACTGTGTATGTTCTTTAGTTGATGGTTAAGTCTCTGAGAGCCCAAAGGGTCCATTAGTTAGTGGGTTAAAGGGTGGCCTACATCTGGCTCAGGGCTTGGGCCCCTGGGTGAGGTGGGATGTGAGCAGTTTTGACTGTGTGCAATGCATGCTGGTGCCAGGAGGGCGTCAGGTTGCAAGAAGCCCTAGGACCCTTCTCCAAGATTAGGGGAGCACAGCCTGAGCTTCCTGTAGACCTGCCAGTTGGCAGAGAGTTGAGGACAACAGGTTCTCAGGCTCTTGGACATTCCAGATGCCACTGAATGCCTCAAAAGAGCTGAGACTGGAGTTGGGGCCTGAGGGCTGGATCTTACCCAGAGCCAAAGGGAAAAGAGGGAGGAAGAGAGCCCCAGCTGAGACTCCCTCTGGGAGAAGAGTCTTTGGCTTGCCTGGCAGGCAGCATGGCTTGGTGGAAACTGTGGCTGGGAGCACAGGGATGCCTTCTGCAGGAGAGTAGACTTGGCTCTTTAGAGGAAGACTTGCTGAGTTGTACACCATGGAGGATTCTGATGAGAAGAAGCAGTCCATTTTTATATTAGATATTTTATTTATTTACATTTCAAATGCTTTCCCCTTTCCTAGTTTCCTCCCTGAAAATTCCCTATCATCCCCTCCCCCATGCTCCCCAACCCATTCACTGCCACTTCCTGGCCCTGGCATTCCCCTATACCAGGTCATAGAATCTTCCCAAAACCAAGGGACTCTCCTCCCATTGATGAATGATTAAGCCATCCTCTGCTACATATGTGGCTAGAGACACAAGTCCAACCATGTGTTTTCTTTGGTTGGTGGTTTAGTCCCAGAGAGCTCTGGGGGTGCTGGTTAGTTTCTGTTGTTTCTCCTATAGAGCTACAGACCCCTTTAGCTCTTTGGATACATTCTTTAGCTCCTTCATTGGGGGCACTGTGTTCCATCCAATGAATGACTGTGAGCATCCACTTCTGTATTTGTCAGGCAGTGGCAGAGACTCCCAGGAGACACCTATATTAGGCTCCTGTCAGCAAAATCTTGGCATCTGCAATAGTGTCTGGGTTTTTGGTTGTTCATGAGATGGATCCCTACGTGGGGCAGTCTCTGGATGGTGCTTCCTTCAGTCTCTGCTCTGAACATTGTCTCTGTAACTCCTTCCATGGGTATTTTGTTCCTCCAGGTAAGAAAAATCGAAGTATCTACACTTTGGTCTTCCTTCTTCTTGAGGTTCATGTGTTTTGCAAATTGTATTTTGGGTATTCTGACTTTCTGGGATAATATCCACTTGTACAAATTGAAAAGGAAGAGGTCACAATGTCACCATTTGCAGATGATATGTTAGTATATATAAGTGACCCCAATAATTCCACCAGAGACTCCTAAACCTGATAAACAGTTTCAATGAAGTAGCTGGATATAAAATTAACTCAAACAAGTCAATGGCCTTTCTCTACACAAAGGATAAACAGACTGAGAAAGAAATTAGGGGAACAACACCCTTCTCAATAGTCACAAATAATATAAAATACCTTGGCGTGATTCTAACTAAGGAAGTGAAAGATCTGTATGATAAGAATTTCAAGTCTCTGAAGAAAGAAATTAAAGAAGGTCTCAGAAGATGGAAAGATCTCCCATGCTCATGGATTGGCAGGATCAATATAGTAAAAATGGCTATCTTGCCAAAAGCAACCTACAGATTCAATGCAATCCCCATCAAAATTCCAACTCAATTCTTCAACGAATTAGTAAGGGCAATCTGCAAATTCATCTGCAATAACAAAAAACCTAGGATAGCAAAAACTCTTCTCAAGGATAAAAGAACCTCTGGTGGAATCACCATTCCTAACCTAAAGCTGTACCTCAGAGCAATTGTAATAAAAACTGCATGGTACTAGTACAATGACATACAAGAAGACCAATGGAATAAATTGAAGACCCAGAAATAAACCCCCACACCTATGGTCACTTGATCTTTGACAAGGGAGCTAAAACCATCCAGTGGAAAAAACGACAGCATTTTCAACAAATGGTGCTGGCACAACTGGAGGTTAACATGTAGAAGAATTCGAATTGATCCATTCCTATCTTGTACTAAGGTCAAATCTAAGTGGATCAAGGAACTCCACATAAAACCAGAGACACTGAAAC
This sequence comes from Mus musculus, assembly GCF_000001635.26. Classification (NCBI taxonomy): domain Eukaryota; kingdom Metazoa; phylum Chordata; class Mammalia; order Rodentia; family Muridae; genus Mus; species Mus musculus. The sequence continues at coordinate 20,102,245 of NC_000074.6, forward strand.
TTATAGAGGAGAAAGTGGGGAAAAGCCTTGAAGATATGGCCACAGGGGGAAATTTTCTGAATAGAACAGGTTTGTGCTGTAAGATCGAGAAATGACAAATGGGACCTCATGAAACTGCAAAGCTTCTGTAAGGCAAAAGACACCATCAATAAGACAAAAAGGCCACCAACAGATTGGGAAAGGATCTTTACCTCTCCTAAATCAGATAGGGGACTAATATCCAATATATATAAAGAACCCAAGAAGGTGGACTCCAGAAAAATCAAATAACCCCATTAAAAAATGGAAAATTAAAAAATTATTTTCTATTAGATATATTTTTTAAAGATTTATTTATTTATTATATGTGTGTACACTGTGGCTGTCTTCAGACACTCCAGAAGAGGGCATCAGATTTTTGTTATGGATGGTTGTGAGCCACCATGTGTTTGCTGGAATTTGAACTCAGGACCTTTGGAAGAGCAGTCGGTGCTCTTAACCGCTGAGCCATCTCACCACCCCCTAGATATTTTTTATTTACATTTCAAATGATGTCCCCTTTCTTGTTTCCCCTCTGAAAACCCACTATACCATCACCCCTCCCCCTGCTCACAAACCCACCCACTCCTACTTCCCTGTCCTGGCATACCCCTACCATGAGGCATCAAGCCTTATCAGGACCAAGGGCCTCTCTTCCCATTGCAGTCCAAGAAGACCATCCTCTGCTACATATGCAGCTGAAGCCATGGGTCCATCCATTTGTACTCTTTGATTGGTGGTTTAGTCCCTGTGAGCTCTGGGGGTACTGGTTGGTTCATATTGTTGTTTCACTTATGGGGCGGCAAGCTCCTTCAGCTCCATCAGTCCTTTCTCTAGCTTCTCCATTGGGGAAGTGCTCAGTCCAATGTTTGGCTGACAGCATCCACCTCTGTATTTGTTAGGCACTGGCAGAACCTCTCAGGAGACAGCTATATCAGGCTCCTGTCCACAAGCATTTGTTGGCATCCACAATAGTGTCTGGGTTTGGTGACTATAGGGGATGGATACCCAGGTGGGGCAGTCTCTGGGTGGTCTTTCTTTCAATCTCTGCTCCACACTTTGTCTCTGTATCTCCTCTCATGGATATTTTGATCCCCCTTCTAAGAAGGATTGAAATATCCATACTTTGGACTTCCTTCTTCTTGAGCTTCATTTGGTCTGTGAATTGTGTCTTTGGTATTCTGAGCTTTGGAGCTAATCCTCTTATCAGTGAGTGTATACCATGTGTTTCTTTTGTGATTGGGTTACCTCACTCAGGATGATATTTTCTAGTTCCTCCATTTATCTAAGAATTTCATGATTTCACTGTTTTTAATAGCTGAGTAGTATTCCATTGTGTAAATGTACCACATTTTTTATATCCATTCCTCTGTTGAGGGACATCTGGGTTCTTTCCAACTTCTGGCTATTATAGATAAGGCTACCATGAACATAGCGGATCATGTGTCCTTATTACAAGTTGGAACATCTTCTGGGTATATGCTCAGGAGAGGTATTGCTGGGTCCTCCGGTAGTACTATGTCCAATTTTCTGAGGAACTGCCAGACTGATTTTCAGAGTGGTTGCACCAGCTTGCAATACCACCAACACTGGAGGAGTGTACCTCTTTCTTCACATCCTAGCTAGTGAATTTTTGATCTTAGCCATTCTGGCTGGTGTGAGGTGGAATCTCAGGGTTGTTTTGATTTGCATTTCCCTGAAGACTAAGGATGTTGAACATTTCTTTAGGTACTTCTTAGCCATTTGGTATTCCTCGGTTGAGAATTCTTTGTTTAGCTCTGTACCCCATTTTTAATAGGGTTATTTGGTTCTCCAGAGTCTTAACTTCTTGAGTTCTTTGTGTATATTGGATATTAGCCCTCTATCCGATGTAGGATTGGTAAATATCTTTTACCAATCAGTCGGTTGCCATTTTGTCCTATTGACAGTGTCCTTTGCCTTACAGAAGCTTTGTAATTTTGAGGTCCCATGTGCCAATTCTTGATCTTAGAGCAAAAGCTAATGGTGTTCTGTTCAGGAAAATTTCCCCTGTGCCCATGTGCTCCAGGCTCTTTCCCACCTTCTTTTCTATTAGTTTCAGTGTATCTGGTTTTATGTGGAGGTCTTTGATCCATGTGGACTTTTGCTTTATACAAGGACACAAGAATGGATCAATTCGCATTCTTCTGCATGCTAACCTCCAGCTGAACCATCACCATTTGTTGAAAATGTTGTCTTTTTCCACTGGATGGTTTTACCTCCTTTTTCAAGGATCAAATGACCATAGGTGTATGAGTTCATTTCTGGGTCTTCAATTCTATTCCATTCATCTACCTGTCTGTCACTGTAACAATGCTATGCAGTTTTGTTTTTTTTTTTAATCACTATTGTTCTGTAGTACAGCTTGAGGTCTGGGATGGTGCTTTCCCCAGAAGTTCTTTTATTGTTGAGAATAATTTTCACCATTCTGGGCCTTTTGTTATTCCAGAGGAATTTGAGAATTGCTTGCTTGCTTGATCGCTTTCTTTCTGTCTCTCTTTCTTTCTTTCTTTCTTTCTTTCTTTCTTTCTTTCTTTCTTTCTTTCTTTCTTTCCTTCCTTCCTTCCTTCTTTTTTCCTTCCTTCCTTCCTTCCTTCCTTCCTTCCTTCCTTCCTTCCTTCCTTTCTATTAGATATTTTCTTCATTTACATTTAAATGCTTTCCTGAAAGTCCTCTATACCCTTCCCCCACCCTGCTCCCCAACCCAACTGGCCCTGGCATTCCCCTGTACCGGGGCATATAGTCTTTACAAGAACAAGGGCCTCTCCTCCCAATGATGGCCAACTAGGCCACCTTCTGCTATATATGCAGCTAGAGACAGAGCTCTGGCGGTAAGGGTTAGTTCCTATTGTTGTTCCTCTTATAGGGTTGCAGACCCCTTTAGCTCCTTGGGTACTTTCACTAGCTCCATTGGGGATCCTGTGTTCCATCCAATAGCTGACTGTGAGCATCCACTTCTGTATTTGGCAGACATTGGTATAGCCTCATGAGAGACAGCTATATCAGGATTCTGTCAGCAAAATCTTTCTGGCATATTCAATAGTGTCTGGGTTTGATGACTATTTATGGGATGGATCCCTGGGTGGAACAGTCTCTGGATGGTCTTTCCTTCTGTCTCAGCTCCAAACTTTGTCTCTGTATCTTCTTCCATGGGTATTTTGTTCCCCATTCAAAGGAGGAACAAAGTATCCACACTTTGGTCTTCCTTCTTCTTGAGTATCTTGCTGTCTTTTTTTCCACTGGATGGTTTTAGGTCCTTTATCAAAGATCAAGTGACCATAGGTGTGTCTGAGAGTTCATTTCTGGGTCTTCAATTCTATTCCATTGATCTATTTGTCTGTCACTGGACCAGTATCATGTTTGTTTGTTTGTTTGTTTGTTTGTTTGTTTGTTTGTTTTTATCACAATCGCTCTGTAGTACTGCTTGAAGTCAGCCATGGAGATTCCTCCAGAGGTGCTTTTATTGTTGAGAATAGGTTTTGCTATCCTAGGTTTTTTGTTATTCCAGATGAATTTGCAAATTGTCCTTTCTAACTCTGGAAGAATTGAGTTGGAATTTTGATGGGGATTGCATTGAATTTGTAGATTGCTTTTGGCAAGATAGCCATTTTGACTATATTAATCCTGCCAATCCATGAGCATGGGAGATCTTTTCATCTTCTGAAATCTTCTTCGATTTCTTCCTTCAGAGACTTGAAGTCTCTTATCATACACATCTTTCACTTCCTTAGATAGAGTCATACCAAGGTATTTTATATTGTTTGTGACTAGTGTGAAGGGTGTTGTTTCCCTAATTTCTTTCTCAGCCTGTTTATCCTTGGTGTAGAGAAAGGCCCCTGATTTGTTTGAGTTAGTGTTATATCCAGCTACTGCACTGAAGCTGTTTATCAGGTTTAGGAGTTCTCTGGTGGAATTTTTAGGGATATATATATCTATATACATATATATATATATATATGTATGTATATATATATATATATATATATATATATATATATATATATATATATAATCATGTCATCTGCAAATAGTGATATTTTGACTTCTTCCTTTCCAATTTGTATCCCTTTGATCTTCTTTTGTTGTCTAATTGCTCTGGCTAGGAGTTCGAGTACTATATTGAATAGGTAGGGAGAAAGTGAGCAGCCTTGTCTAGTCCCTGATTTTAGTGGGATTGCTTCAACTTTCTCTCCATTTAGTTTGATGTTAGATACTGGTTTGCTTTATATTGTTTTTATTATGTTTAGTTATGGGCCTTGAATTTCTGATATTTCATGAATGGGTGTTGGATTTTGTCAAATGCTTTCTCAGCATCTAAGGAGATGATCATGTGGCTTTTGTCTTTGAGTTTGTTTATATAGTCTATTACGTTGATGGATTTCCATATATTAAACCATCCCTGCATCCCTGGGATGAAGGCCACTTGATCATGATCGATGATTGTTTTGATGTGTTCTTGGATTCCGTTAGTGAGAATTTTATTGAGTATTTTTGCATCAATATTCATAAGGGAAACTAAAAAGCTATTAAAAACAATAAATTTATGAAATTCTTAGGCAAATGGATGGATCTAGAGGCTATTCATCTGGTCCTGGCTTTTTTTGGTTGGGAGACGATTAATGACAGATTCTATTTCTGTAGGGGAAATGGGAGTGTTTAGATCGTTAATCTGATCCTGATTTAACTTTGATATGGTATCTGTCTAGGAAATTGTCCATTTCATCCAGGTTTTCCAGTTTTATTGAGTATAGTCTTTTGTAGTAGGATCTCATGTTTTGGATTTCCTCAGGTTCTGTTGTTATGTCTTCCTTTTCTTTTCTGATTTTGTTAATTAGGTTACTGTCCCTGTGCCCTCCTGAGTGTGGCTAAGGGTTTATCTATCTTGTTGATTTGTTCAAAGAACCAGCTTCTGGTTTGTTTGATTCTTTGTATAGTTCTTTTTGTTTCCACTTGGTTGATTTCAGCCCTGAGTTTGATTATTTCCTGCTGTCTACTCCTCTTGGGAAAATTTGCTTCCTTTTGTTCTAGAGCTTTTAGGTGTGCTGTCAAGCTGCTAGTGTATGCTCCCTCCAGTTTCCTTTCGGTGGCACTCAGAGCTATGAAACACTTAGGAATGCTTTCATTGTGTCCCATAAGTTTGGGTATGTTGTGGCTTCATTTTCATTAAACTCTAAACTCTAAAAAGTCTTTACTCTCTCTCTTTTTTTAATTTCTTCCTTGACCAAGTTATCATTGAGTAGAGTGTTGTTCAGCTTCCACGTGAATGTTGGCTTTCTATTATTTATGTTTTTATTGAAGATCAGACTTAGTCCGTGGTGATCTGATAGGATGCATGGGATAATTTCAATATTTTTGTATCTGTTGAGGCCTGTTTTGTGATCCATTATGTGGTCTATTTTGGAGAAGGTACTATGAAGTGCTGAGAAGAAGGTATATCCTTTTGTTTTAGGATAAAATGTTCTGTATATATCTGTTAAATCCATTTGTTTCATAACTTCTATTAGTTTTAATGTGTCTCTGTTTAGTTTCTGTTTCCAGGATCTGTCCATTGATGAGAGTGGGGTGTTGAAGTCTCCCACTATTGTTTTGTGAGGTGCAATGTGTGGTCTTAGCTTTACTATAGTTTCCTTAATGAATGTGGATGCCCTTGCATTTGGAGCATAGATATTCAGAATTGAGAGTTCATCTTGGAAGATTTTACCTTTGATGTGTATGAATTGCCCCTCATCTTTTTTGATAACTTGGGTTGCAAGTCGATTTTATTCTACATTAGAATGGCTACTCCAGCTCTGTTCTTCGGCTTGTTTGCTTGGACAGTTGTTTTCCAGCCTTTTACCCTGAGGAAGTGTCTGTCTTTTCCCTGAGGTGGGTATCCTGTATGCAGCAAATTGTTGGGTCCTGTTTATTAGCCAGTCTGTTAGTCTAAGTCTTTTTATTAGAGTAATTGAGTCCCCTGATATTTAGAGGTATTAAGGAAAAGTAATTGTTGCTTCCAGTTATTTTTGTTGTTAGAGTTGGGATTCTGTTCTTGCAGCTATCTTCTTTTATATTTGTTGAAGGATTACTTTCTTGCTTTTTCTAGGGCATAATTTTTCTCCTTGTGTTGGAGTTTTTCCTTTATTATCCTTTGAAGGGCTGGATTTGTGGAAAGATATTGTGTGTATTTGGTTTTATCATGGAATACTTTGGTTTCTCCATTTATGGCAATTGAGAGTTTTGTTGGGTATATTAGCCTGGGCTGGCATTTGTGTTCTCTTAGGGTTAGTATGACATCTGCCCAGGATCTTCTAGCTTTCACAGTCTCTGGTGAGAAGTCTGGTGTAATTCTAATAGGTCTGCCTTTATATGTTACTTGACCCTTTTCCCTTACTGCTTTTAATATTCTATCTTTATATAGTGCATTTGGTGTTTTGATTATTATTTTTTGGGAGGAATTTCTTTTCTGGTCCAGTCTATTTGGAGTTCTGTAGGCTTCTTGTATGTTCATGGACATCTCTTTCTTTATGTTAGGGAAGTTTTCTTCTCTAATTTTGTTGAAGATATTTACTGGTCCTTTAAGTTGAAAATCTTCAGTCTCATTGATACCTATTATCCTTAGTTTTGTTCTTTTCATTGTGTCCTGGATTTCCCGGATGCCTTGAGTTAGGATATTTTTGCATTTTGCATTTTCTTTGATTGTTGTGTCCATGTTTTCTATGGAATCTTCTGCACCTGAGATTTTTTCTCTTCCATCTTTTTTATTCTGTTACTGATGCTCACATCTATGGTTCCTGATTTCTTTCCTAAGGTTTCTATCTCCAGAGTTGTCTCCCTTTGTGTTTTCTTTATTGTTTCTACTTCCATTTTTAGATCTTGGATGGTTTTGTTCAATTCCATCATGTGTTTGGTTGTGCTTTCCTGTAATTCTTTAAGGGATTTTTGTGCTTCCTCTTGAAGGGCTTCTCTACCTGTTTAGCAGTGTTCTCCTGTATTTCTTTAAGTGAGTTATTAATGCCCTTCTTACAATCCTCTACCAGCATCATGAGATATGATTTTACATCTGAATCTTGCTTTTTCAGGTGTGTTGGGGTATCCAGTACTCACTGTGGTGGGCATACTAGGTTCTGATGATCCGGAATGGTCTTGGTTTCTGTTAGTAAGATTCTTATCTTTGCCTTATGCCATCTGATAGTCTCTGGTGTTAGATGTTCCAGCTGTCTCTGGCTGGGGCTTGTTCCTCCTGCTAGTCTGTTAGCCTCTGTCAGCGCTCCTGGGAGTCCAACTCTCTCCAAAGTCCCAGTGGTCAGAGCACTCTCTGCAGGCAAGCTCTCCTCTCCCAGGGAAGGTGCCCAGAGGTCTGGAGCTCAGATCCACCTCTTGGCTGAAGATGAAGGCCCCAAGGGACCCTGTCCAAGAAGCTCTGTTGCTTCTGTGGCCCATGCACTCTCCTGGGCAGACTGGTCTCTGAGAGATTCAGGATACAAGATGACGCTCTTACCTGATTCCCAGTGTCAGAGGCCTCTCTGGAGGCCAAGTCTCCTCAGTGATCCCAAGATCCTGGGTGTGCTAGGGGGGCTGCTGAATGGAGAGTCCTCTGGGGACCGTGGGACCGTCTGCCGAGTTCAGGCCCAAGGTGGGAAAGAGCCCCAGCCGCAGGTCGGCAGGTTACCTGTGTCCCTGTTCTCCACTGAGTTCACACCCAAGGTGAGAATTGCTCTTTCAAGCTCTATGAAGAATTGAGTTGGAATTTTGATGGGGATTGCATTGAATCTGTAGATTGCTTTCGGCAGGATAGCCATTTTTGACTATATTGGTCCTGCCATTCCATGAGCATGGGAGATCTTTTCATCTTCTGAAATCTTCTTCGATTTCTTTCTTCAGAGACTTGAAATTCTTGTCATACAGATCTTTCACTTCCCTAGTTAGAGTCACACCAAGGTATTTTATATGTTTTGTGACTATTGTGAAGGGTGTTGTTTCCCTAATTTCTTTCTCAAACCTGGTTATCCTTTGTGTAGGGAAAGGCCACTGATTTGTTTGAGTTAATTTTATATCCAGCTACTTCACCGAAGCTGTTTATCAGGTTTAGGAGTCCTCTGGTGGAATTTTTAGGGTCACTTATATATACTATCATGTCATCTGCAAATAGTGATATTTTTACTTCTTCCTTTCCAATTTGTGACCCCTTGATCTCCTTTTGTTGTCTAATTGCTCTGGCTAGGACTTCAAGTACTATATTAAATAGGTAGGGAGAAAGTGGGCAGTCTTGTTTAGTCCCTGATTTTAGTGGGATTGCTTCCAGCTTCTCTCCATTTACTTTGATGTTGGCTACTGGTTTGCTGTAGATTGCTTTTATCATGTTTAGGTATGGGCCTTGAATTCCTGATCTTTCCATGACTTTTATCATGAAGGGGTGTTGGATTTTGTCAAATGCTTTCTCAGCATCTAACAAGATGATCATGTGGGTTTTGTCTTTGAGTTTGTTTATATAGTGGAGTACGTTGATGGGTTTCCCTATATTAAACCATCCCTGCATCCCTGGGATGAAACCTACTTGGTCATGACGGATCATCGCTCTGATGTGTTCTTGGAGTCGGTTTGCAAGGATTTTATTGAGTATTTTTGCATTGATATTTATAAGGGAAATTGGTCTAAAGTTCTCTTCCTTTGTTGGATCTTTGTGTGGTTTAGGTATCAGAGTAATTGTGGCTTCATAGAATGAATTGGGTAGGGTACCTTCTGTTTCTATTTTGTGCAATAGTTTGAGAAGAGTTGGGATTAGGTCTTCTTTGAAGGTCTGATAGAACTCTGCACTAAACCCATCTGGTCCTGGGCTTTTTTTTTTTTTTTTTTCGGTTGGAGACTATTAATGACTGCTTCTATTTCTTTAGGGGAAATGGGAGTGTTTAGATCGTTAATCTGATCCTGATTTAACTTTGGTATGGTATCTGTCTAGGAAGTTGTCCATCTCATCCAGGTTTTCCAGTTTGTTGAGTATAGCCTTTTGTAGTAGGATCTGATGATGTTTTGGATTTCCTCAGGTTCTGTTGTTATGTCTCCTTATTCATTTCTGATTTTGTTAATTAGGATACTGTCCCTGTGCCCTCTACTTATTCTGGCTAAGGGTTTATCTATCTTGTTGATTTGCTCAAAGAACCAGCTCCTAGTTTGGTTGATTCTTTGAATAGTTCTTTTTGTTTCCACTTGGTTGATTTCAGCCCTGAGTTTGATTATTTCCTGCTGTCTACTCCTCTTGGGAGAATTTGCTTCCTTGTGTTCTAGAGCTTTTAGGTGTGCTGTCAAGCTGCTAGTGTATGCTCCCTCCAGTTTCCTTTTGGTGGCACTCAGAGCTATGAGTTTTCCACTTAGGAATGCTTTCATTGTGTCACATAAGTTTGGGTATGTTGTGGCTTCATTTTCATTAAACTCTAAACTCTAAAAAGTCTTTACTCTCTCTCTTTTTTTATTTCTTCCTTGACCAAGTTATCATTGAGTAGAGTGTTGTTCAGCTTCCACGTGAATGTTGGCTTTCTATTATTTATGTTTTTATTGAAGATCAGACTTAGTCCGTGGTGATCTGATAGGATGCATGGGATAATTTCAATATTTTTGTATCTGTTGAGACCTGTTTTATGACCAATTGTATGGTCAATTTTGGAGAAGGTGCCATGAGGTGCTGAGAAGAAGGTATATCCTTTTGTTTTAGGATAAAATGTTCTGTATTTATCTGTTAAATCCATTTCTTTCATAGCTTCTGTTAGCTTCAATGTGTCTCTGTTTAGTTTCTGTTTCCAGGATCTGTCCATTGATGAGAGTGGGGTGTTGAAGTCTCCCACTATTATTGTGTGAGGTGCAATGTGTGCTTTGAGCTTTACTATAATTTCCTTAATGAATGGAGTTGCCCTTGCATTAGAAACATAGATATTCAGAACTGAGAGTTAATCTTGGAAGATTTTACTTTTGATGGGTATGAATTGCCCCTCCTTGTCTTTTTTGATAACTTTGGGTTTGAAGTCAATTTTATTTGAATGGCTACTCCAGCTTGTTTCTTCATACCATTTGCTTAGAAAATTGTTTTTCACCCTTTTACTTTGAGGTAGTGTCTGTCTTTTTCCCTGAGGTGGATTTCCTTGCATTGAACCTTTATATACAGAATCACTGTCTGAACGTGAATTATTACTATCATGGGAATAACACATAGGGACTGGACAAAATGTTCCAAGGTGTACATGTCTCTTTAACACAAAAAGCGTTTTGTTCTTTAATTGTATTGTATATATTTAAATCATACACTCACACTATGGTGTGCTGATTGGTGTGGTAAATTACGTGGTGAAATGCTTTGATGCTGGCATTTGCTCATTTGTTCTAGGGTTAAAAGCTCTGGTAACTCACCATAATTCATTAGTGATCATTCTTGTTTGACCTCAGACTTCCTGTCCTACCTGCTTATCTGCACCTCTCCCATTCTGTGTTTGTCTTTACACATGTGTCTCATACTTAAGCAGGTCCAACATTTTCCTTATGTGCTTATTTTCCTTAACAAAATGTCTTCCAGGTTCACACTTTTGTGATAAATTGCAGAGCTCTCCCCTGGATTTTCTAATACAGGCTCTTGCAGTGAGATCTAGGCTGGCCTAGAGTTAGTGCTCTGTCTGCCTCAGCTTCCTGAGTTTTGGGCTTAGAAGGATATTTCCCCTCCATTTCTGTCTCAGTATTGACCTTCTTTGATAGATGCTGTAGACTGTATTCTAAAGATTCAAATCCAGCTTGTTTGGGCTTTGCGTTGTTGAAAAGCTTTCCTGTGGTTACAGTTCCTCTGTTGTTTTTCCAAACTCAGTGTCTTCAAATGCTTATCATTGCTGATATTTTGAAGAGTCTCAGAAGGGGCCAGACTTCTGTCTCCTAGGCTCTGCCCCTGATGAATAGTCTCTTTTAAAATTTAATTTTGTTATTTATTCATTTCACATCCTACTCACTAACCCCCTCCCAGTCACCCTCTTCACACAATCCTTTCCCCAACTCCCCTCCCCTTCTCCTTGGAGTGGGTGAGGCTCCCCTGGGTATTTCCCCCCACCCTGGCACTTCAAGTCTCTGCAAGGCTAGACACTTCCTCTCCTATTGAGGCCAGACAAGGCAGCCCAGATAAAATAACATGTCCCATGTACAGCCAACAGCTTTTGGGATAGCCCCCATTCCAGCTGTTTGGGACCTACATGAAGACCAACCAATAACCAGCCCATCTTTAGACCTATCCCAAGGGCAAGTACCAATCCCTAACACTTTAATGATACTCTATTATGTTGGCAGACAGGAGCATGGTGTCCTCTGAGAGGCTCCACCCAGCATCTGATTCATACAGACAGATACAGGCACCACAGCCAAACAGTTGATGGAGTTTAGGGACCATGTTGTTGTTGTTTTACATTCCAAATGTTGTCCCCCTTTCTGGACTCCCCTGCAAGAGTTCTTCAGCCCATCCCCTTCCTTTGCCTCTGAGAGGTGCTCCCCCCCACTCTCTACCTCCCTCCCTCCCCTACCCATCCCCACCTCATCCCCCCTTTGCAACCCCCCCTCCCTGGAGCACCAAATCTCTGCAGAATTAAGCACATCCTCTCTCACTGAGGACAGACAAGGCAGTCCCCTAGTACATTCACATACATACATGAAACGAAAATACTCACATACATAAAATTGTACCAGAGGCCAGGGACCAGCCCATGTACGCTCTTTGGTTGGTGAGTTAGTCCCTGGGAGCACTGATGGGTATAGTTAGTTGATACTATTGTTCTTCCTATGGGGTTGCCACCCCCTTCAGCTCCTTTAGTCCTTCCCCTAACTCTTCCATCCGGGTCTCTGAGCTCAAGCCAATGTTTGCCTGTAAGTATCTGCATCTGTCTCAGTCAGGTGCTAGTTGAGCCCCTCAGAGGATAGCCATGCCAGGCTCCTGTCTGCAAGCACAATATGGCATCAGCAAAAGATTTGGGGTTTGGTGTCAGGCCCTTTTCTATAGGTAACACATTCTGTCGTTATGGTGAACCCCTGGGTTGATATCTCCAAAGGCCTCAAATATTATCATTGCTTCAACATAAATTTGGAAGGACCCATGTTCCAACACCATGCCCCACAAACTAGAGCCGGTTACCATTACATGTGTTCTGCCTGAGAGAAGTCATATTAGGTCCACTGATGGACATCAGGCAGAATCTCAAAGACAAAGTAGAAAGTCCTTCCATAAGGTCTGAGGACATGCCAGTAAATAAAGTTGTCATTGTGAGATGAAGGAGCTCAAGAAGCACAATAAAATATTTCCATGCCAAGACTGATATGGAAGTTTTAATGACTGATAGGCACTTCAGGCAGACACACAGCAGGTGAATCCTGAAAGAGACTATTTTGCCTAAGAGTGAATGGGGTCAATTTTATAGTCATTAGGAAATATCTGTACTTGTCTCCTGGGAGGTTGTTTGGCCTCTTATTTGAGTAGTTAGGAGGACAGACAACTATGGTTTCTGACATGGTTGGCTTCCTTTTCTGAAACTGACCATTGGGTAAGATACCCAGAGCTATTTGGATCGGTCCTAAATGCTTGTAAACTGCATCACAAACACTGTCAGTCTTCAAGCGGCAAGGAGCTGACACAAGAGTATAAGATTTTGCCCTTTATTTAGGGCTCTTTTATTTGGGGCTTTCTCTCTACAAAGAGTACAATTTTGATCTTCTCTGTGACCTAAGCCAATATGGTATCAAGACTTAGAAGTTATTACCACTGGAAACACAGTGAGCACTCGTGATTGTGACATCAGCACCTGAGGTGCATGGGTCTGTAACAAGGCTTACAACTCCTGGAAGCCACAGTGCTATAGATTTGCGTGAGTGCCATCACCTTTACAGATTCAATGGAAGCCCTGTGGGAACCAAGAAGATCCAGCAATATAGCACAAGTCGAACAAATAGTCTGAATGTTTCAGAAGGGTCAAACCGGCATTATTATGAAAAGCTTCAATGCATGCAGTAAAAAAATGTGGATGCATCACCATACTTAATAATAGTTATCAATTCTATAATCAAAACATCAATACCTTTAAAGGGAGAGGCAGATTGCTCCTCAACAATGGCTGGGCATCAAGGAGACTGCATACAAGTGACCATATACTCAGGGTGCAGGGTATGCCTCCCTGTGCCAATAAACTGTCACTTTGATTAATGGCGGCCTTCTCACTACAGCCTAAGACACCCTTGAGATAGTCTGGCTCTTGAATGTCCCCCAAAGGGACTATTGCATGGCTATAGACACTTCTTGTAATGTGTCTCTTAGGATGGACTTATGCACATTAAATACTTTTTTATTGCTGTGATAAAATATCTGATAGACACAATGGGGGGGGGGGTTCTACTTTTGCTCAGATATAGAATCTTCCACAACCAGGAAGGCATGGCTGCTGGAGAAGCTGGTATGTGGTGAAGCTCCTTATATGACAGTGGCCTAGAAGACAGAGAGCCCTTCTTAGGCTAGGTATGATCTCAGAATCCACCCCCGCCCCACAGTGACCCACTACCTTCAGCAAGGCTCCCAGCTCCTATAGGCCCCACAACCTCCCAACCGAGTGCTACCAACTGTAGACCAAATGTTCAAACACAGCTTGTGGGGGATGCCTTACCTTCAAAGCAAACCATGGCATCAGGTCATTAGCATCAGGTCCTCTTGGGTAAGATGTTGGGACCTCATCTCTCCTTGCTTGTTTCTCTGATGTGGAAGATTCTATCTCCTGAACTGGGAGCTAAAATGATCAATAAGAGGTTCCCACATTCTGTACCCATCAGCTAGCATGCTTCATATCACCTCTATTATACAAAGATACCATATAACATTTCTAAAGTGGAACGTTCATGCCTCTGGTATCTGAATGTAGAGGCAGCAGCATTTACGGACATGAAGATGTGTGTCTGCCTCTCGTGTCTTTAGTTTCCCTGCAGCTCTCTCTGCTTCCCACCTTTTATCAGGCAGCAATGCAAATCCACCCAGTTTCCTCTCTCCAATCACTTGCAATTACTACTTTCTCCATGGCTGTGAGACGCCCGACTCTCCAGCAAGAAAGACGCCACAACAGGATCTTTCTGCACATGTTTATTGGGAGAGCTTGATTGCGAAGGCGAAAGACCCCAAGCCCAAAACTAGTGCTGCTTATATAGGCCTAGGAGAGGTGTGTCTACACCTGATTGGTTATGCTTTCAGTACCTCATTTACATGCCTCAGGCCAGGCCATGACTCAGCACAAACTCTTATGCACATGCGCACATTGGTTGTTTACCCATATTCATGGGCGTCAGCTTGTTGAAACCAGTGCCATCTTGTAATGGCGCTTATTGGCTTCCCACACATGGCTAATGGAAGTACAAACTTATACAGCTACTTTGAAAATCAATTTTGGTTTCTCAAAAAATTGTGAGTAGTCCTGCCCCAAGGCCCAGCTATACCACCCCTGGGTATATACCCCAAAGATGCCCCATTATACCACAAGGACACATGCTCAACTATGTTCATAGCAACTTTATTTGTAATAGCTGGAAACTGGAAACAAACTAAATGTCCTTCAACTGAAGAATGGATCAAGGTAATGTGGTAAATCTATACAGTGGAATATTATTTAGCTATTTAAAAACAAGGACATTGCCAGGCTTGGTGGCACACACCTTTAATCCCAGCACTTGGGAGGCAGAGGCAGGCGAATTTCTGAGTTTGAGGCCAGCTTGGTCTACAGAGTGAGTTCCAGGACAGCCAGGGCTATACAGAGAAACCCTATCTTGAACCCTCCCCAAAAAATCCCCCCCAAAATGGGGGACATCATGAAATTTACAGGCAAATGGATGGAAATAAAAAATGTCATCTTGAATGAGGTAACCTAGACCCAGAAATACACGTATGGTATGTACTCACTTATAAGTGGACACTAGTCATAAAATACAGGACAATCATGTTACAATCCATAGCCCCAAAGAAACTAAGTAATAAGGAGGATGCATGGGAGTTATGTGAACCTCACAGAGGGTTCTTAGCTGAGCACAGCTGGGCCTTTTTGGCTTCAGGTCATCCGCATCTGCCCTATAACACTGCTGGAGGCAGACCCATCACTGTGGACAGATCCTTTTTCTGCTCAGCTTCTGCAGTCTAAGGCTGAGTGGTCTGTGTGTTGCTTCTCTGAAATACACTATCTCTCTATCCTCGCGCGGGGTGGGCTCTCTGGCTGCGTGTGAAGAGTAGCAGCTGGAAGCATTATACAAAAGTCGCCATCAGGCTCCCAAAACAGATGGGGCCTAGGATGGAGTCCTTTCTCTCTAGGTCTCTGCAGCTTCTGACTGCTTGCCTCTTCCTCATCTAGCTCAAGTCTGGTCACCAACATCTCTAGACTTCCTTCACATCTAAGCTCTGCACTCAATCAAAGCTTCCAGATTGAAGAGGTGTGTGTGTGTGTGTGTGTGTGTGTGTGTGTGTGTGTGTGTGTGTATGTGTTAGGCCACAGTGCTAATAGGGAGCCTGGGAGTCTCCTGCCAGAGCTGCTCAGGAAGTGATATTGAAATGGGGATGGGGAGAGTGGTGGGGCTCAGGTTTGAGAACTGGGTGAAAGCTAGCAAATTTATTGAAATAAATTCTAAAATGTGGCTCCAACTTGTTAACTTGTAAATTCCTTGACCTCCTGTAGCCCCCAGGGTAACATTGCTGGCTAGGAAACAGGCATCAAATGCAAAAATCTCTTCTGCACTGCTATCTCTGGCTATACCAGACATAGAAGACACTGTGACAAAAAGCTGGAGTATGTGTGGCTAACCTCAGGATGGACTGTCCTACTGTTAGGAGAGTCTCAGAGCAGGCACACCTCACTGCAGGTGGCACTTCAGGATGACTGTGCCCCATGGCTGCCAATACCTTAGGATGGATAGGTCATCCTGGTGACCATTATTAATTCCAAGTACGGCATCTCGGGGTAGGCATGCCCCACTGAATATAACACTCTGGAATAGACCCCAAAACTGCGAAAATAAAGTCTGCCTCCTTACACTGTTTCTCTCTGGCACTTGTTGCAACAACTGATGCTATAACTCTCTCTCCTCCATCCCCCATTTCCCCTTCTCCTCTCCCCTTGAATCCCATAGTTGGTGTGGAGCTCACTGCCATTTTGGGAAGAACATTACCCCCACTGGTGGCTTCCTCTTCCCAAGGTGGCTGAGGGAATTACATAAAATGACATTGGGATTTGTCACTCCAATAATGTCTATGTTTGTTATGTCTTCTGAGTTAGGAGGAATGGCTGGAAATTTTGCCCTTCAGACTCTATACTAGGTCCTCTCTATTTTGTAATCCTGATTGTGACTTTTTTATAGTGCTCCTAGCTGGTGCTCTTCACAGGCAGCCACAGAGCCCACCATACTCAAGTGCGTGTGTGTGTGTGTGTGTGTGTGTGTGTGTGTGTGTGTGTGTATGTGTGTGTGTGTGTGTGTGTGTGTGTGTGCGTGCGCGTGTGTGTGTAGGTTCCTCTGTAGATCCCTGACTATCCTGGAACTCACTCTGCAGATCAGAGTGGCTTCAGACTCAGAGATCCACTTGTCTGCTTTCCAAATGTTGAAATTAGAGATACACACCACTGCCTACCAGCACTCCCCACATCATTCTTTAGGATATATCCTTCTACCTTTAACAGATGACCTGACACTATTTCAGTGGAAACATTTGCAGTCACCTGCCCTCAGCTGACAGAATCTGCTCAGTGACTCCCTTGCCTGTACTTTCACAGAAGAGGGATATGCAAACTTTTAAAACAAACCCCCCCGGTCTGTCTGTGACGCCCAGAACCTCCTTCCAGGAAGGTAGCAAATAGCCAGTAAGTGCAAAGTGACCTGGAATAAGAGTACTGAAATAGGGGTGGCGTGGGTTTGGAAATCTGAAAAGCATAATGTGCACTTAAGCTGGGCTATTCGAGGAGTAGAGTGCCATGGACTCCATAGGTGATGATGATGATGATGGTGGTGGTGGTGATATGTGTGTGTGTTATCCTGGGGTAATGTTGTTGTTCTGGTGGTGGTGGTGGTAAAGTGTGTGTGTGTGTGAGTCTGAAAGCCATGAATATTGTTGTGTGGAGTGCCATGGGTATTTGGGAGAACATGTGGAATGGTCTAACTGGAAGCTATAGGTTCTGGGTATACCTCATGCCTGAATGGCAAGAAAGTCAGCTTTAAATTGGAACCAGAACTTGACCACAGGTGGAGCTGTGGGTGATGCTGTGTATATGTAGAGAGACAGCGAAGATAGAGTCTTGGTCAGTCTTTCTCCAAACTTCCAGGCTAGGACATTTGTTTAAAACTGGGATTGAAGCTATAGTCTCTCCCATGACAGGCAAGGCCTCTGGCACTGGGCTGCATCCTCTGCATTTTAGCATGGATTCACTTTCTCACTGGGTTTAGTTTTGTTTAAATATGCTCTGCAGGGTCACTTTCTGTCTCAGTCACCTGAGAAGCTGGGATGGCGGGGCCCAAGTTGTACTTTTCATTAGGCGTGATCCTACTGAATCTCTGGTTTCTGTCTTTACCTGTAAAATGGGAATACTAATCTCTACCCAGCAGAGGTTTATTTTATGATGAAATAGAGAACAATGTGACTACAGCACCTTCCGCAGGCTAAGGGAGCCCTAATGTCCTGCACCCACAATTATTCCTATAGTCGTCTTGATGGCTGTCAGGCTGGGAAGAAGGGCTGACTATGAATTGGACCAGCATCAAAAGCAGATACGGTTCTCCTTACTGCTTCTCTGCAATGTGTTAGGTTCCAAATGGCCTCTGTGGGCCTTTTCAGTTGATTACAGTGGGACTGATCTGCAGTTATACCACACCAACCCAGAGCTGTCCCGTTTACAGCCATGCCTGAGGCTGGCTCAGAAGTTGGGGATGCCCCTGGCAGAGCTACTTCCTGCTTTCTATTCTCATAGAATGACTCTGTGAAACAAAAAGACTGAAAGGGGCTCTTCCATAGACCATTCCCTGTGAGATCCTCATTGTCTGATCCATGTGTTATTTCATCCATTCACTCATTCATTCATTCATTCATTCACTCATTCATTAGTAGTGGTTTCATGCACAGTGAATGTGGCTCTGAGTCAGGTATAGGAAGAAGAGGAGAAAAACAAAGCATGTAATCAGCTGACGGGAACCTCACTGAACACTCAATAAGTTCTGGTAGCCCAGATGTAGCTGTCTCTTGTGAGACTATGCCGGGGCCTAGCAAACACAGAAGTGGATGCTCACAGTCAGCTAATGGATGGATCACAGGGCTCCCAATGGAGGAGCTAGAGAAAGTACCCAAGGAGATAAAGGGATCTTCAACCCTATAGGTGGAACAACATTATGAACTAACCAGTACCCCTGAGCTCTTGACTCTAGCTGCATATGTATCAAAAGATGGCCTAGTCGGCCATCACTGGAAAGAGAGGCCCATTGGACACGCAGACTTTGTGTGCCCCGGTACAGGGGAACGCCAGGGCCAAAGGGGGGGAGTGGGTAGGTAGGGGAGTGGGGGTGGGTGGGTAAGGGGGACTTTTGGTATAGCATTGGAAATGTAAATGAGCTAAATACCTAATAAAAAATGGAAAAAAAAATAAAAATAAAAATAAGAGCATAAAAAAAAAAAAAAAATAAAATAAGTTCTGGTAGAATAATTGCTGGTCACCAACTTAGCAGATTGTAGGATGGTAACAGTTTAACCTTGAAAATGAGGGATAAATAGATGGACTTAGGAGGCTCCCAGCTTTACATGTGGGGACTTCACTTGTTGGGGTAGCATTGTTGGAGAGACAGAGCTCTAAACTTTCTCTGTAGGTGACACATGTCCACCTTACCTCTGCTCTGAGTCTCCTTGTCCTGGGCCAGCCTGCCAGTGGCAATGCAATGGTGATTTGCTAGATGCAGTGGAAAGTGAAAGGCTGAGACTTGTACTAGTATAAGATAGGAAACCATGGGGATGTGAGCATCGGATAGAACTGTTAGGGTCAAAGGACATAAACAACAAGAAGATAGGATACTTTGTGTAGGACCCCAAATTTAGGGACCCCCACTCTAGTCCAAGGACAGGAAGCACCCACGAACACAAGAATCCTCTCTTGTTGTAAGACACACGAGGCTTTATTGGCAGAGCTCTGGGTCGACACGTACCTCACACCGGAGGCAGGGGAGTCGATGCTGAGGCTCGGAAGCTAGGGGTTTTTAAAGAAGCAAAAGGTTGGGAGTACAAGGAATTTTGACAAAAGGCACGGGGTTGATTCATTAACAGAAAGATTACATGTCAGCAAAAAGGGGCATCAGAGCTTTGTTCCGGTGGGCTTGGGACTTATCTAACAACCAGTTGATGTATATGACTTTACTTGGCGCTAAGGGGTAATAGACAGAAAGGAGATTCCGGCCAGATGGTGTGGACTTTAGATAAGATGGCCCTGCCAGTCCCCTGATTGAGGGGTGATTCTGGCCAGATGGTGTTAGCTTAGATAATGTAGCCCCATTTGTCCTTGAATACCTTTTCATCTTTACGGCCAAGATGTTCTTAGGAATGCCTTAACAACAGCCCTGCCTTGGCCTGCCTGGGGGCTGTTCTGCTTTGTTCTCAGTCCCAGATCCGGGCTGTGGGCTCCTAAACAAGTTACAATATTTCATCTTCCTTCATTTGTTTTATCTCTGTTATTTCCACAGCCCTTGGAAGAGCATCAAGCCATAGAGAGTGTAATGCTTCAAAAAGGAAATTAATGTGCAAATAAATACTTAACGAAATAAAGGGATGAGACCATGAGTAATTTGCAGGATCTGATTTCGGGACTCCTTCATCCTGTGGGAAAACGAGCCCCTCCCTACTCACTTCCATCGACCTTTTACTTCAGCCATTAAGGTGAGGTTCATATAGGGGCCACCAGAGGGCGCGAGGCGGCTGGGTTTCCCGCAAGGAGGACTTTTCCTGTGGCACCGCATTGGGCGGGGCCTATGGCCAGGCGCCCAGCTCGGGACGCGGTAGAATGGCGGACGGAACGCAGACCTGGGGTTGGGTCTGTTGCAGTGTCCGCCGGAGCGGTTTGGGAAGTGCACAGGGCAAAGATGGCGGCGGAGGAGCAGGAGGCATTGAGGGAGTTCATGGCGGTGACGGGCACTGAGGAGGAAAGGGCTCGTTTCGTCCTGGAGACGGCTGGCTGGGACCTGCAGGTAGCGCCGCGAGGCGGGCCGCTTCGGGCAGGCTGGGGAATGCGGAGTGCGGCGTCCGCTCTGCGGCCGAAGGGCACAGTTATCCGTGCGGGGCTGGGCCCTGCCTGGCCCAGGCCTCATGGTGTCTGGGGTCGCTTGCCACGCGTCTCCGGCCTGGCTTGGAAGTTCATGCACGCGGGCGGGCCCGGCCTGCTTTTCAGGGCCTCCGTTTTCCGGCGGGCTCGCAGTGTTAGCGAGACTTTGGGCGCTGCGGCAGTCTGCGTGGAGTCGTCGCCTGGGGACGTGGCTGCCGCGGCGAGTGCTTGCGGGTGGCCGGGTGGAATCGAGTGCCCGGCTTCCAGATGGAGCCCCACCGAGGTCGCGGTGGCCTTCCGATTCCGCTTCTGCAAGGATGCTGTGCTGGTGGGGGAAACCCTGCAGGGCATCAGCCCACGCCCCACTCTTGCCTAATTGCAGGGAGAAACTACCTGTGGGACTGTGGCGCACGTTTGGGATCTCTGCACATTTCGTAGTTAACTGTAAAATGAGAATTTCTTAGGACTTACTGTCTTGTTCGCTGGCATGTAGTAAATATTCCTT
Organism: Mus musculus; assembly: GCF_000001635.26. NCBI lineage: Eukaryota > Metazoa > Chordata > Mammalia > Rodentia > Muridae > Mus > Mus musculus. The sequence goes on from NC_000074.6 coordinate 20,123,068, forward strand.
AAGGAATTAATTTAAAAGACAAAGCTCCACCAGGCATGAAATATTGCACACTTCTGATTCCTAGAGCAACGCCCATCTCTTAGTGCTCAGAAGCACAGTAATTAATGTTAGAAAGAACTGATTGCATGAATGTCCTTGGCCAGCCTACATCTTAGGTAGATGATGATGACTAATATTTCTAGAGTACCTACAACAAGCCAGGCACTGTTCAGCATTACAAAATGTCTCATTTACATGTCTCACATTGCAGCTGAGACTTTGGAGGATAAATAACTTGCTGAAGAACTTACTAACTACTAATTAAACAGGTAAAGACTAATCCTATCTTATGGATGAGGAATTGGACCCTCAAAGGGACACCGAATGTGCTCACTGTGTGAGCTTCTGATGTAATCATGTCTACTGACTGTAATTTTTAAATGGCTTCCCAAACATTAGGGATCTTTATTCCTGTAACTCTTTCAGCACTCTGGAGGCAGAAGATCTCTGAGTTCGAGACCAGCCTGATCTACATAGTTCCAGGAGTAAATAGTCCCTCTTTCAAAAACATAACAAACAAAAAGAGGTCAGATGCTCTTAAAGGCGCTGTGAAGCCTCTGTGCTGAGTGGACATACATGAGAGAAAAGCTTCTATCCCAGCAGATCATCCGAACTGAGGCTCTTACCTGTGTGGTAACTTGACTAACAGCGCCAGGACTTGAATGCAGGTTCTCTAAATGTCAGTTTAGTACAACTCCTACGATGGCACATGACTTCCCAGAAGCTGGTTATACTACATGAAGAATACCTTCAGACTGATTGTCCCATGACAGCTCATTTCCTCCTATACAGTTGGTTACCTTTTAGACAGGAGGTGCCTCCTCCATCTCTGTGGAACTTCATTGTTCTGTCTTCTCTCTTTGTGTGGAGAATGTGTGATAAATCAATGCCTTCTTGTTGAGTTGGCGACAGTCACAAATGACCAAAGGACTCATATGAAGGGCTTCCACATGTGTAAAGCTAAGGTGACTGCGTTAACTTTAGTGCTTATCTCCTTCACTTTTATAGGTTTGTTGGAACAGCATCCCCATTTCAAACAGGAACCAGGCTTCACAAAGAAAGGAAATGTAGCATCTGTCCCTATGCTCTTCTTCCTCTTAGAACATAAGCGTGAGGGCCTGAGCATGCTGCCTGGGGTTGAACCTGACCCCATTTCTTACCTCCAGAAGCTGTCTTCATTTTGCAGTCCGTTTGTGCCTGCTATAAAATGAGACAATAATAATACTAATTACGAAATTCTGAGTAGATGAAAGGAATTAACATATAGTGTACAGACAAATAATAGTTGGTGGTCTTCCTTTATGTTTTTCATATTAATTTTATTTAGTATCTTTGTTCCCCTTGGTGGGTGGATTTCCCCCTGAAGTAATATATCCCCATCTCCACTTCCAGGCTAACATGTCTATTGCCTTTCCATCTCATCTTCTTTAATTGTGGTTTCCTGTTATTTTTGTTGTGAGAGTTAAGATTCTGTTCATGTGACTTTCTTCTTTTAGGTGTTTTGAAAGATTTCTTTCTTGCTTTTTCTAGGGTGTAATTTCCCTCCTTGTGTTGGAGTTCTCACTTTATCATCCTTTGAAGGGCTGGTTTTTGTGGAAAAATAATGTGTGAATTTGGTTTTGTCATGTTTTTCTGATGATTTCCTTTAGTGGGCACCCGAGATACAAAGCCCTTCATTTCACAGGCATGAAGATGGGGTTGAGGACATGAAGCAGCAAGGTAGTCGTAGATATCAGGTGCCCCATACAGCATCATTTGTATAACTTCATTCATCAACAAACATTACCTTCTTCAGAGGTTAGTTTTCACATCTAAGACAGTGAGTGACTACTAAAGCGTTTTACAGGGACTTTAATAACCTCTCAGAATAGCTGATCAAAGTGACTTAAATGGAACTAGTGCATTAAGACACTTGGGACTAAAGCGTATCTTGAAATAATTTTAAGAGCTATGGACAATGGGGTCCCCTTAGAACCTTAAAAATACTATATTCTGGGATTACTTCATCTCTGTTTGATTTAGGGTGTGGTAAGGAATTTTGTAAGTTTCCCAGGTGATTCAGGTGTTCAGCCAGGGTAAGAGTGGATAGTCTAGGTATTCAATTTCATGAAGGTAAAATCAACTTGTTCTCATGATCCTTTGTACACAATAGCAAGGAGTAATGAAGAGTTACCATCTAAAATTTTGGAGAATTAAATGTATCCTACATTATCTTCTGTTGAAACATCCTATTTGAATTTGTTAATCAACAATGTGATCCAAAGGAAAGGAAATTGGCATTTCTAACTGAGGAAAATGAAAGGGGAAACCTTTCTTTATTATGGCACTAATAAATTAAAAACAAGGTACATGATTTTTAATTTGTTTTGCCAGAAATGTGTGTGGAACAATAGATTATTCTTCTACATAAGTAAAAATCACATCAGTAATTCTCAGCAGGATTAACCTAGGATTATAGAAACTAATTAAATGAGTCCTCTCTCTGTGACCCAAAAAGGACACTTGACATTACCTTGCAAAGTTCCATCTGTCTAGGGTGGTAGGCTCATGCTTAGTAAGTACTAGGAGGCATGGGTGAGTTTGCTGTATCCAATTGCTTTTCTTTCATCATGACTTCAAAAATATCCCATTCTTTCTGATAAATGGCATTAATTTACTGAAGGAAAAAAAAAGAGTGTTTTAATGGATGGATTTATTGAAACAACAGTGAGATAATTATGAAGCTTTCTAAAAGTAAATGGGTAAGACATCCTTTGTAATATACACAGGCATATAAAAGAGGCATTTAAATATGTCCCATGGTTTATTTAGACTGCCCTGAGCCATATGGGGTGGTCCAGACAGAACATTAAGAAAAAGACCTCTGAAATAGCCCACCCACACTCTGGAGAAAACCAGGCTTCTGGTAATTGGAAGCAGCTTGACTCTGCATTCCTCATTCCTCTGGTTGAGCTAAAGTGATGCTTGTGGATCTGGGTGGCTAACACCATGGATTATAATTCTCTGACAGAAGATCTGGTACTGGGTTCTGGTGACTTCAGGCACTCCCTTCCCTGGTTGTAGTGATCAGTTTGCAAGACTTCATCAAGCCTTTTTTTAGGGATGAAGCCCAACTTCAGACAAGACTTTCTCTCACTATCTATCAGAAAACAGACTGACAGTAGCTCTGTGAGAAACCTCAGGTACTAGGGAGAATATACAGAGCAGTATCTTTTATTTCTTCCACCTCTGACTCTTTAAAGAGCACTCTTAGATTGCTTAAGATATATTTCCCTTCATGAATCTGAGGATTTTGTTTCCATAGATATGACGTGAATGGAAAACTATATTTAATGCAGGAGACAACAATCCTATGAAAATTAATTTTCACTTCCTGATATTTTCTTTCTCTCTCCAGAGAGTAGGGGGGTTTGAGGCTCACTTGATCTAGTTTTAAATGTTAGCCATCAGCTCCTATATTTGTTTCCCCTTTTCTAATGAAATGAAAACAAACAAAAAAAACAAAACAAAACAAGACCAAAAAAAAAAAAAAAAAAAAACCCTTAATAGTTGAGCATCTTTACCTTGTCATCTAATTCTGGATTTCTGAAAATTTACAGTGTAGCATAATCTCCCAACCTGAAGCAGACATGGTTTCATTTCATCATGGTTTCATTTATTCATTCTACTAGTGGAAGAATTTTGGGACTTTCAGTGATTTCACACATTCAAAGTTTTTAAAACATAGATCTTGTTCCCAATCCAGCCCTTCTACTGAGGCTAAGAACATGAACATCTCTCCCTCCATCTACCTTCCCAGTGTCTCCTTTAGGATCTGCTGATTTCAAAGGCCATCTGAATGTTTTCCCAAATAAATAGTTGTCTAACTAACTAACTAACTAACTAACTAACGACAGCAGTCTTAATTCACTAGTTCTTCACTCAGAGGATTGTTATCACCAGAAAGTCTTTGATCACCCTCCTCTATGAAAAGGTTTATGGTCTTCTGATTATTCTTCCTTGTCTACTCGTGGCTACTTAGCTAGTAAAAGTATGGCTGCTCTCAACTGTGACTTAAGTATGAAATATACACTGAGCCTAAAACAGAACATTAAAACAAAGTAGAGGTAAAATAAGATAGTTTATACACTGGGTAAATGCTGTAATTATCTGATGGGGATATGACTATGTGATAAAATATGTGGTTAAAATTAATGGACTTTTTATAACTTTAAAAAATGTGTCTTTCTGAATATTTACCATTCTCCAGATTTCAATGAATTCTATGTTAGTGCGTCCTAATGAAGTTCTATATGAGCAGGCCTACTAGCTGACCTTAGACCATTACCAAGGGTTGAAAACTACAATCCAGGAATGGCTGCCTCAGCACTGACCCACAGACAGACGCTTGTATACAGAGAGGCTTTTAATGATATATTTCTGTCCTTTTATTTTAGAGGAGAATTTTGATCCTAAGGAAGAATACTTTGTCTAAGTTGCACGGTTATGTACTAACAGAACTTATATTATAGCATACTCATCTTCCCTTATCGTCTAGAGATCTTTGGCCCAATGGCCTTTGGAAATTCAGAGATTAAAAAAAAATGGCATTTTATACAATTGCACTAATGATCTTCACAGTGGCAATATTTCACAGTTGGCCAAAAAAAGAACTGCCAATTTATTTCTTTAAGATTACCATAAATTTCTATATTTGCTGTTTGGGTGATGAAAGAAAGTTCCCAGGCTAGCTCATGCACAGGAGGTACACTGTCATCTTATAGGTAGGGTGCTGACAAACAGCTTAGGGCCCATGGTGGCAGCAAAGAAGCATAGTCACCTAGGTCTTCAGAGAAATGAGATCACGTGTTCTGCCATTTGCATGGTTTGGGGAGAGAGAGATGCTATAGTTTGACTTTTGCTTCTAACTAGTTTGGTTGTTGCCTTGATCTTATTGAAATCTGAACAATTGGATATTACTTTGTAGCTACTCTATGCTTTAGGTGCCTCCTAACCTGACTTTGCAAGGCCTTTCACTAGTTACAAATATTTTCTGTTGTTTTTCATTGAAGTTCTTGGAAAATCTGGTTCCCATAGCCAATCATTTGAATACAGGTCGCCCTGGCCGCAATGATCAATGGTTAGTTTATGGTTTACTTGTCAGAACAGCAGGAAAGGTTTCATCAGCCATACCTCAGAGAAGGAGTAGGTAAGGCATTGGAGACTATGGACAAGCTTGTTTGCTTGGAAGAGGCCACAAGAATAACCACGGTGTTACAAGTTCATCTGCCAAACTGATTCTGGTTGTTGGATGCTTTGTTTGTAGTGTTGTTAGATCCACTCATTCCTCGAAGACTTTTACCAAGTTCTATAATTGTCTAAGCATCAAAAACACACTGATTCCTATGTATCACCGAGACCCATCCAGACTTGACCCTGAATGAATGAAGGAGAAAATAAGCATAAAGAACACTTTTTATATATTTACTGTTTGGGCCCAGAGGGAGGTTTGACTGTATGCTTTTCAAATTATAAATGATGTCACAGTAAGCTAAGCATCTTGTCATTGCCACTTCGTGCATGTCTTCCCTCAGGTAGTTTTGTTCAGGAACAAGAAAAGTCAGAAGTGGAATCTAATTTTTTCCACATATTCATATGGAACATTTATTCACAGTTGGAGCTGACATTGCTCACAATGTTGTTTCGGATATGTGTTGATGTATTTTATTCATATCAATGAGTAAAATTTAGAAATATTAAGAGTTAGAAAAGCTGTCTCAAGAATTGAGTGGAGCATGAATAATAGAAGATATTCTTTGTACTCATTGGATATAACTACCTTATTGCTCAAATATGATTGAATTATTGTGAGACAGGAGGTCTTTGGAGTCCTATGACCATGGGACCCACGAGTATCATTTATATTAAGTTATGTTGAAAATGCTATGAAATGCTGCATAGCATGCTTTATACTGCTGGCCAGTATTATAAAAACCAGATGACTAAGAAGAGATGAAACTACTATTACCATAGCTGCTACTACTGCTACTATGGCTACTACTACTACTACTACTACTACTACTACTATTACTACTACTACTACTTAAGTTAATGAAATCTATAAAGGATTTAATCAGATGGTTGACTAAGCTTTGCATAACTCTCTGGTTATTAAATGTCATTCCTATTTCCAAAACTGTGTGTGGAGGCAAAAAGTGACACTTATCTTTGAGCTCCTGTAAATTTCTATTGAAGTTTAAAATTATCTTCATTTTTGTTTCTTTGCTATGACTCACTATAGTATTTGTGTCTGGCATTTGAGAATGGAACGATATACATTATGATATTTTGTGTACTGCCCACTGTATATTCTGTACCCAAGAAAAAGTGAATCCAAACTTAAGTCTTGCACCAAATGCAGAAATCTGAGATAGAGAATTACGTTTCAACCATTCTTGTAATACTTCCTTGTCGCAGACCCTCTGGGTCCCTGGTCTGCGAGGAACGCGATTACTTAAGCAGATGGGCAAAAGAGTCGGATGAAATGACAATCAGACACACGCAAGAGAGGTGTTGAATCTGAATGTAATGTTGTGGTTGAGCTTCAGACTTATATTACAACGAATTATCAGAGGATACAAATCACAAAAGACAAGATACACTGAAATTCACCAGTTACAGCAGAAAGGAATTTGCAGGGACTAATTAAATGTTTACATTAGGGATAACAAGCCCTGCCTAGGATCAGCCTAATGCCAGGCAAGAATTTCACACTTTAAGGTTAAAAGCATCAGGGGGTTGTTAACTCTTGACAGGCCTTAAGAGTAATGTGTTATCACAGAGCTCTAAATTCTTAGGTCTAGTAAAACTTATCCTGTCTGCAGAGTTCCCCCTTATCAGGGTAGTATATCAACTTGTACTTGACATGGAATGTAGCCTGTAGTAAAAGATTTCTATCTCAGTGAGACTTTTAGTCTCTTTCTGCAGACAGCTGAGTTAATGGCAAGTGCTTTATTGTTTTATGGTAGAGCTTAATTAGTTACTGAATAGGTTAAACTCCTTGCTGCTATCAGGAATCTAAGAACACTGGGAAAAGGCTTTAGCTATGTTAGAATTCAATCTTAAAAGGCATTTACTATAAGGTAATGCTTAATAGAGTGCACGTGAATCTATACACTAGACTAATGTGGTAGAAATTTGAATATTATGGGTTAGGGAAAGAAATGCCATAACTCTGGGAGGAAAATTTCCATGGAACTCTTATTCTCATAAAACAGCTTCCAGGCTTTTCGCCTGACAAACCAATCCAAACTGGAGAGTTGACTTTCGCCAGACATCCAGGAGGAAAGTCCTAGAAATTCATTTCTCATGAGCAGCTTTTTGGCATTTCTGCCTCACAAGCTGACTCCACCAGAGTGCCCTGACACTTCCTCTCTCCCTCCTCTATGATTTTCACAGAGAAGGCATAATTCCTGTGATTTGAATTGAAAGAGGGACCAGCTCTGCGCTGAGTGATGAGATCTGAGCGCAGAATAAAATATTCTTGAGTTAATTTGCATAATAGAATCCGATTAGTTACAAAGCTGTGTTTGTTGAAGGAGAGACCAGAGTCCCTTTGCTCACCCACATGGAAACCTTGCAGATACAAAAATAGGATTTTGAGCTCTGGTGAGAACCTTGATAATATACTTTGCATAATAATAACCTGTCTTTAGCTGTCAATTAGCTCGCTAGATATAAAAAGATTGGGTCAGTGTGTCTGATTCTTCCAGCTCTGTGGGGAGGAGAAAACTGAAAACCAAATCTGCTTGCTTTTTGCTAACTGTTTTTGTCTTTCATTTCCTACCCGATAACAATTTCCAGCAGGAGTCCAAATATACTTAAACACCCATATATGTCATTTTCTTTTAAGGAGACAAGCAGGCTCAGCAGCCTGCTTAAGAAGGACTCTCTGCTCTCTAGATAGAGGGGTGAGCCTTCCACTTAGAACTGGTGATTTTGCAAATCCATTTTCCTGTCACACTATTACTCTTGTGACTTTCAACAACATTTATTTTTTCCCTCCAAGCACTGTGCTCCCTTCGTAAAGTGAAGTCTTCTTACGTGTGTTAGTGGAACCCTGATGCTTAGGCATCCTGGCCAGCTGCTAGGAAGAGCTTTAATGGGAAGATTGCCATTGGGGTGGCAAGTGCTTTGGGGTTTTTTATTAATATTAATTAGAACATTGATAGATTTCTCTAATTATTACCCACATCAAGGTCTCCTTAGGAGGGCAGCCTTTTATTAATTTCTTTGTGAGATCTGTGCTAAATTTCTACAGTATTCAACAGTCCAGTCTTGAGAAGTTCCAGGTCTTTCTTAAAAAAAAAAAAAAAATCACAGAATTAAATAAACAAAACTCCCTGAATCCATCCTTTAAAGGCTACCTTTAGAAATTTTAAGATAGAGATTTAAGGATAAGAAAATAAAGATTAGTTATACTACATTATTACACTTAATATTGATAATTTATACTCTTGTGTCCATCTTCATTTCAATATCTTCTATGGAATATTTTCTCCTTTACTTTCTGTTCTGATTTTTTTTTTTAACACTTGATCTTAGCCAAAAGGCAGAGAAGCGATGACATTTTTTTTTTTTTTTAAATATGATCATGTATGTACTCACTTCAGGTTCCTCAGTCTTGAGTTAGTATCAAGAAAAGGCAATTATAAGCTGGGCAGTGGTGGTGGCACATGCCTTTAATCCCAGCACTTGGGAGTCAGAGGCACGTGGATTTCTAAGTTCGAGGCCAGCCTGTTCTACAGAGTGAGTTCCAGGACAGCCAGGGCTACACAGAGAAACCCTGTCTGGAAAAAAACAAGAAAGAAAGAAAGAGAGAGAGAGAGAGAGAGAGAGAGAGAGAGAGAGAGAGAGAGAGAGAGAGAGAGAGAGAAAGGAAAGAAAGAAAGAAAGAAAGAAAGAAAGAAAGAAAGAAAGAAAGAAAGAAAGAAAAAGAAAGAAAGAAAGAAAGACAAGGAAAGAGAGAGAGAGAAAAGGCAATTATGTAGATACTGAGGCAGAGGCATCTCTCTGTGTTTGGTCTTTCACCTTCTCTTAGAGATGCAGAATTAGCTAGAACTGGAGAGGGTAGAATCCAGGTCTGGGATCTGTTATCCCACAGGATTCAATCCCATCTTTTTCCCTGGCATTCTCAAAAACTTTGGAAAAGTTACTTACCTCTGTGTGCTTTATTCCACTTGCATATGTAATGGACATGACAATACCATTTATGTTTGTGTGGTTTTTGTAACTTAAGTCATGGAAAGTCCACTTGAGGAGGTTTGGAGGATAATACTAAAAATACTAGCTATTCTTTTTTTTTTTAATCACAGGTCTGTTATTGCTATCTAGCCAACTCCAGACAATGAACTAACATTCTTCAGTTTGATAGGTCTTAGGTAATATTTTTCATTTCTTTATGCACTTTAAAAACAGACAAAGGGGGGCTGAAGAGATGGCTCAGCAGTTAAGGGCACTAACTGTTCTTCCAGAGGTCCCAAGTTCAATTCCCAGTATCCACATGGTGGCTTTTGACCATCTGTAATAAATAGGATCTGATTCCTTCTTTGGGTATGTGTGAAGACAGAACACTCATGTAGAATAGATAAATAAGTAAATATTTTAAAAATTAAACATTAAAAAAAGAGAAAAGGGAAAAGAAGGTTTTTGGTTTTGTTTTGTGTTTTTCAAAATAGACAGCAGAGTTAGATAGTCTAGGCTCAAATCAATTTGGCTATCAACAGAACTTTATAGTGGCACAAATTGTATTTAATTTGTCTAGATCTCAATATTAATATCCTTTTAACAGAATATTCACTGTACCCATTAATAGGGTTGGCATATTAATCAATAAATTACTTAATAATTATGAAGCTTTTAGAATGATGGCTAATAAACCCTAATTTTATCACGTTTATTTTACTCTAAAGAGAATAATTGACTTAAAATTCAAATTCTATAAAACAAGGGTTAGTTATCAAGGTAGCTAATATATTGAATTATATTCAGTCATATAAGCATTTAAAAATCACAAGACCAATTAGTTAATTTTATGCATTTAGTTTTGCTATTGTTTTCAACAGAAATTTTATAATGTTATCTTTTTTATAAAAAGAGTAAAGTTCATTGTTTATTGGTCACATTGGAACTCTTACTAATTAGTATGAAACTAGAAGGTTTTTTTAATATGTTTATATAAAGTAGAAAAGTTGTCATGTAATTTCAGCACTTTAGTGTCAGAAATAATTGTGCTTTACAGCAACATGGCAACAAAAAAAAAGAGGGTAGAAATATCAACTTTAATTAAACCCTTTCTTTCAAATACACTTCACAGTTTATATGCAGGAATAATTTATCACCTTGTGAATGAACACTTAATACTTGGCATGATATAAAATGGGCAGGAACCCTACACCAAGTTTGAAGTTCAAGGGTGTGCTTGATCTCATACACTGAGTTGTTATGGATGGCCCCTTTGAACTCAGGTCCTAATCCATGTGTAGTAAATACAACTAATTAAGAAGCTACCAGTCACAGCCCTAGCATCTGAAACAGAAAAGACACTCCCCACAATCATTCATCAAAACCCCAATCACATATAAGAAGATGGAAGCCACTGGTAGAAAATTTTATTCAGGACTTTCCCCAATTAGGAGGCAGAGGGGAACTTCAGAGCTTCAGGTACAAATCAGCATTGGGGCCTGGTGTCCTCAGTTAAGCCAGACTTCTCTCTGTTGTTTCCTGTGGCCTCACTTTAAGATCTTTTCCTGCTGCAGACTTCACTGTGCTTTTTCCACATAGTGCTCTGGACTTGCCGCAAGCAGCACTTTGTGCATCATTAAACTGATGCTTTTCTGGGCAGTAGAGATTACTCGGTGGTCAAGAACATTTGCTGATCTTACAGAGGACCTGAGCTGGGTTCCCTTCACTCATGTCCAGCCTGTCATAACCATCTAGAGCTCCATCTTCAGTGGATCTGATGGCTTCTGGCCTTGTGAACATCTGAACTCATGTACACAACAACAGCAACAATGATAAGAACAACAACCTCCCCTCATGAGTCACACACAGACACACACACACCCTTACATACACAGACACACGCATACACCATTATACACTTACAGAGAGAGAGAGACAGAGAGAGATGTCAGTGTGAATCTATAAATATATTTCATGTGAGGAATGAGGTTGGTGTGTGACAGCAAGGCATCTTTTGCCTTTATTCCTTCATACTGCATTTTACACATTCCAATGCATCTGTAAACAACAAATACTAAGTAAGGTCTTCAACTCCCTATTTCTTGAGAAGAGACAGGAGTAATCCTATGGAGAAGTTGTATTTGCATGATAGCAGACACCTTTGTATCTGCAGCATGTCCAAATATTATCTTGGTGTAAGACCAAAGACTTGAAAAAGCTAAGTCAGACTACCAAGAGAAAAGGGATTTGCTATGTGAATAAGAAGTCTACCAGAGCCGGGCGGTGGTGTTGCACACCTTTAATCCTAGCACTCGGGAGGCAGAGGCAGGCGGATTTCTGAGTTTGAGGACAGCCAGGGCTACACAGAGAAACCCTGTCTCGAAAAAAAAAAAAGTCTACCAGCCCTCTTGTGCCCAAGACTACTAAAGCCAAATGGCTAAGTAACTCTACTTCCTTTTTCTCTGAGTGCTTCCCTGCCCGTTTTTTGTTTTGTTTTGGTTGGTTTGGTTTGGTTTTTGTCATCTCCAGTTTCAAGGCACATGTGCACAATGTGGTTAGCAACAGTGACAGGCTTGCATTTTGCCTCCCTGGGAAAATGAGAGGAATCTAGGTTCTCACTCTGTGTTTATCCATGGGTAATGGGTTAATAGAGAATGCATGTGTTTTTGAGAACACCTGGACTCTGGATACCACCAAGAAGAAGCAGATATTTCTAAAAAAAGGAAAGATGAATTTTAAGTGGGAGGAGTAATCAAAGAATGTTATATAGGGGGAAATTCAAGAAGTCTGGGAGCTAGAGGGACTCTAGGTCAGTGAAGTACAAGGAATCTGGGAAGGTAAACTATGCCAATGGCTCCATCTTACTGCTAATGAGTAGGAGTGTGCTGGTTGGGTTTGAAGAAGCAATAATATGCTGCCTGCAACAGGTTAACTGTTCAACTTTTCTTCTTGTGATTGGGGTGAGACTGGAAAGCATCCTATGAAAAGCTGTCCAGCAAGATAGGATGCTGAGCTGGTGAGGGAGACGTCAGACCATAAAAGAACAAATTGATGTGGTAGCTGTAATTGACTTCAGTAGCATTAATAGATCCTCCAGTGAGTCAATGGGAATTTGACCTATTAGTTGACACTGTAGTGTTAATTGATCAGCATAATTTAATTAATTGATTCACAAAGCTCAATGAAGACTTGCCTTTTTAAATTTTTTCTCTATAAATACAGTACCTTGCTAGGTTGGGCTGTGCTGGAATTCACTATGAAAGTCAGATTAGATCAAACTAGCCTCTGACTTCTTAAAATTTCTGTGATCCTTCTGTGCCTGTCTACAGAGCTCTGGATTCCATACCTGTACCCCTCCCACACGCATACCTTAGTCATTCATTTCTTCATTGATTATTTTGATTACCATCATCATTTCCTGAGGTCTGCCTTGTCTTTCCTTCCATCTCACAGACTATGACATTTTCCATTTTTGCTTAAGTCTTGGTTTATGCTGTGGTTGGCCAACTGTAATGGTTATGAAATTCTGGTGGTTTTTTTTTTTTTTTGTTTTTTTTTTTTCATTGTATCCTATCTTCTCCATTCTTAAAATAGAAGCTTTTGCTTTAGTATTCAATTCAGGCACCATATCCTTTAAGCATCCTCTCTTTGCTGTGCTGGCCTCTGGCATCCTTGCTGTGGATGCACACATATGATCAATGAATAATAGAGAGTTTCTGGGTTCTAGACATTGTATTAGTGGCTTTATATTCCCATTTCTCTTGATCATTGCAGCAACCTTTCAACGAATATTATTCTTATCTACATTTCTGAAATGAGCAAGCTGGGTTCAGAGAAAGCTGTCAGCTTTCCCAAAGCTGACAAGTGGTAAACTGATACTCAAACCACATGTTTGCTAAATGAAAACGAAACAATAGGTGGATGGAGGCTGCAGCTAATCTCATCTCTTTCTCTGCTTGCAGAAGCTGACTGCAGAGGTGAACAACCCTGGTGTGATGTCCTCAGTGAGTGAAGATACTCCATTCCAGAGGAGGTCACATCTGGGAGACCACCATCCAAAAGAAAGCCACTCTGTTGGTGTAGGAAGTGACAGCTGCATTCTCCTGTGCCTACTGCACAACCAAAAATGAAGGAGAACTACTGTTTACAAGCTGCCCTGGTATGCCTGGTATGTTTGCCCTGGAGCAATGAAGCCACCTGCATCCCTCTTTCCATGGACACCATGAGAAGGGCAAGGAGGGGCAGATGCTGCAACGCTCCAAGAGAGGTTGGGTCTGGAATCAGTTCTTTGTGATAGACGAGTACATTGGGCCCGACCCTGTGCTGGTGGGCAGGGTAAGGCTGCTTATATTTGATGTTGATGTGTCTATATGTGCTCATTATCAGTGTAGAAGGACATGACCAGGTCAAAACAAAACAAACAAACAAATGAACAAACAAACAAAAAAAACAAGACAGAACAACAGTAGGCAAACTAATGAATAGGCGAAAGCAAGATAAGTAAAACTAAAACAATGAAACAGAAAAAGAGAACAAGAATGATCTACTGTCATTAAAAAGAGAATCATATTATGTGTATACGCATCCAGTCTTCTCCTCCTCATTCATAGACCAAACCACACTGAGAATGCTTCTAATGTTCACTTATTATAGGATAAGGACTCCATTTTGACTTTGGATTGCTTTAGAGTCTATTAAAAGAAATACTGCCTTAATTTATTGAACCATTCTTCAACTGGAGGAATTTCTCAGACTATATTCTAACCCCAACTTGCCTGTTCCCACTTTTATATTCCCATGTCTCACCAATCCCTTTCATCCTACTTTGCTGTTTTACATGTTTGCTTTTGTCACTTCATTTTGTTTTACTTTGTATGAGGAATTAGATTAGCCTTGAATCCTTAGGTCTTGGCACTAATACCAACTCCAATGAAATGAGTGAATATGTGTCTTTAGGATAGGAATGATATTATCCATTTTGTCTTTAGGTATGTTTTTGCTATATTTCCTCTTCTAAGGTTATGCACTGCTTATTCAACTCCATTGGAAATATAAATGTAGAGAGGGCAAAACACATTTGGCAAACTGACTTCTTACTACTTATTATGATAAAACAAGAGACAGTCTTTTAGGTAATATTGACACTAGTTCACAGGAGATAGTTATTTTAATATGTACAAATTGAAGCTCTATTATGTGGAAGTGGTAGACAGACAGTAAATCAGGTTGAAGCAATACCTGACTCCAAACAAGCAAGAAAAAGTGGCTGCCACTTATTCATTTAAGGAAGAAGATAAAATATAATGAGGAGGGTAATGAAATTCAGTTTATGTCCTTAACCCTTATGAAAAATAGAGGCAAGTATCTAATAACCCCTGACATTGAAGTTAAACAGAACTGATTCAATATAGAGAAATGCAAGGACAGATGATAGAGATTCCTAGTTTTGAACCCCAAGGATGCCAACAAGTTATCTTTGTCGTTGTTTTTATATGAAACAACAGTCCATTTTTTATATCGTTTATTTTTTATGCTCAAAAATGTTCATGATAATCTCAACATAACTTAGAATTGGAAATAAGTGTTTTTAGAAATAATGTTCTAAATAATTTCATTCATGTGAAAAAGATGTAGACGTAGTCTTGATAACATGGAAGTAGGGGAAAATAATTGACCAGCAGAATCCTGTAACCAAAGAGCTGTGCTGTGTCCACAGAAAGGAAGAGGAAAAAGACAGCCACAGTAAAGCGTGGCAACTTAGCTCAAGCAATGTGTAGAGCTGGGTATCAAATTGCTCTGAGAAAATGACCCTCTGCTTTGTCACTGTCTCAGTGGGGGACAGTGTGTTTAGGCTTGGTGGTGGCAGGGGTAGAGGGCTTAGTGAGTCAGATGACTTTGTGTCTCTGGATATAACAAATGTCATATGATGCACTCGGGAGAAGACGAGGAATAAAGAGAGGAAGGGAAAATCTGGCATCATCCCATGTATGACCTTGAAAAGTAAGGTTCGTAAAAGGACTTAGTTGGATGGGGTGTGTGTGTGTGTGTGTGTGTGTGTGTGCGTGTGTGTGCCTGTGTCCATATGTGCCTGCTCAGATCTGGCAAAATCTTCCTTTTGAAATGGAGCTAAGTAGGAGGAATAGTTGGCTTGTTCACTAACAGTCTGAATGGTGACGTTCAAGGTTGAATGCTTGAAAATTCCCTGAAAAGGTAGAATTTGGCAAAGCACAGAAGACTTAGAGTTTGCATGTAGGACGTTCAGCCTGTGTCATGCTGTGCTGTGCAAAGCGAGAAGCAATCAGTCTTTGGAGTCAGGAACTGGCCCCTTGATAGCACTTGCTGTGTTCCCAAACTGCTTTCCTGTAGAACCTAATAAATAGTATTGTCAGTACAGTAGATCATCTTTGTGACAGAGGAAAACTAGGGAAGACATACCCAACTTTTAAATCTTGGAGGGAGGAGAAACAAAGTGGAAATGGGATAAGCCGGATGCTTGGTAAAAATTTCAGCTCCATGGCTAGTTATGAAATGCCTCTTTTTTGTTTTATTTGTTTTGTTTTTTGTTTGTTTGTTTGTTTGTTTTTTCGAGACAGGGTTTCTCTGTATAGCCCTGGCTGTCCTGGGTGAGTACTCTGTAGACCAGGCTTGCCTAGAACTCAGAAATCTGCCTGCCTCTATGAAATGCCTCTTTATGTTTTCATGTGTAATGCATGAAGTTCCTTAGAAACTTTCAGTACCTTGACATTCATATTTATATCATTTCTTTTTTTTATGAAAAATTAGCATTTATTTCTATTAGATATTTTCTTCATTTACATTTCAAATGCTATCCCGAATGTCCCCTATACCCTCCCCATGCCCTGCTCCCCAACCCACCCACTCCTGCTTCCTGGCCGTGGCATCTTGTGAGGCTATGCCAGTGCCTGGCAAATACAGAAGTGGGTGCTCGCAGTCATCTATTGGATGGAACACAGGGCCCCAATGAAGGAGCTAGAGAAAGTACCCAAGGAGCTAAAAGGGTCTGCAACCCTATAGGAGCAACAGCAATATGACCTAACCAGTAACCCCCAGATCTTGTGTCTCTATTTGCATATGTAGCAGAGGATGTCCTAGTAGGCCATCAATGGGAGGAGAGGGAGGAGAGGCCCTTGGTCTTGCAAAGATTATGTGCTCCAGTACATTTCTTTTTTTTTTTAATGATATATTTATTTATTATATGTAAGTACACTGTAGCTGTCTACAGACACACCAGAAGAGGGCGTCAGATCTCATTAGAGGTAGCAGTAAACCACCATGTGGTTGCTGGGAATTGAACTCAGGACGTTCAGAAGAGCAGTCAGTGCTCTTACCTGCTAAGCCATCTCGCCAGCCCCCGGGACTTAACCTCTAACATTTGATACCCATGAAGCACAGAGAAAGAACAAACACCACAATCCTAGGCTGGTTGGTAGAGGGGAACACAGGCCACTAAGGAAACTGTGAACATTGTGGATATTCTATTAGTTCACTGAAATCCATCAAGTAACTTCATATTTCCCTCCACGAATGGCCAAACTCTTAAGAATTACATCAGTCATATTGCATTAAAACGGTGGATTATATTTTCTTACCTTTCAGAAGCAAATATTTTCCTACTGTCCCTGCCCGAGAAGCCCTGGGATACACAACCAAAATGGTTGTAGATTATGCCTGTGTATCCATGTCGGAGCTGAACTTTTTGGTGTTTCACTAAAACTCTACAAATAATTAAACATATTTAGGAAATTTAAATGATGGAACCATTTTAAAAAGTAGTATATTCAGTTTTTCTTTGTGAACCTCGAGCAAACTGTGTAGGCCTTGGTTTTATAATAATGATAGAAATTATAAATTATTAGTCATTAATATTAAATAAAAATTAGTTACAATCTTTATTGTAGTAAATGCTTGAATATAAGTTTTTGTTTACTTATTTATTTTATTTTTCTGAATTTCTATACACAACAGGTTTAATCGATTAGTGTTTTTAAATCTAGCTAATTTTCAATACTAGAAGGCAATGAAAATAACTCATATAATAGCATTCACATATTAAAATATGTAAATTTGTTCAAACCATGTAACAATTTCATATAACAATTAAAGTAACATTAATATAAAGGAGGTTAAGGACCTCCGAAATCATGAGGACAATAAGTGAGTGCATAGGCTTTATTGCTGCAGGAAAATCAATGAAGTCTTTGATGGGCGTGGGCTCTGAAACACACAGCAGAATTCGGGCAGAGCTGCTGGTCGAATTGGCAGCTAAAAGACCATAGTAGATTCTTGACTCCATCAATACAGATTTAGGCAAAAATCATCTTGTCTAAAGGCTTTCTGGAAAACATGAAAATCCCAAGGATATTGGAAGTTCTTTCAAGGGTCTGGGGACAACATGTCTATCACTTTGCCCCACTGTCCACTATGATCATAGGGTCATAGGAGATTCTTCTCCCAAGAAGATAATAGCTCCAGACATTACACTCTGGACACTAGACAGTGGATCTAGAAAAATCTGATTAGTTGAAGGATTTGTAATAACAAATGCCTGGACTTGTATTTGTAGTAACAAATATAAGTGTCCTTTGAAGAGGATATCACATGGTGAATAAGGAAGCCCTTTGTACCTAGATGTTGATGGAGCTGCAGAAGTCACAGTTACAGGAATCTACAATTTATAATATACAATTTATAGCCCTGATTATGTAAAATTAGCAAAGAGCTTTTAAGAATCTGTGGAAATAAGTTTGTATATGTATAGGCTTGAATTATTATCTCATAAAGGAGTCATAAGAAACTGGCAAAAAGGTGATTCATAGCTGAAGCAGTGATGAAATGGGAATAAACACTGAGAGAAATATGCTGCATAAAATCATGCTTAAATCTTTTTGAAATATATATGTGCATTTCTTCCCAAATAACTACTGAAGCATATGTGCATGCATATATTTTGTATGTATGCATATATGCAGTCAAAGAGAGAATAAGAGGGGGAGAACATGAACCTGAGAATTAAACATTTGCAAATCCATCAGCTTCATCATTACCCAGGTCATAGCAGTTATCTAAGACTCCATTTCTCTATTCAGAAAATGGTGATGGAAATCACTTCGTCTCATGATATGTGTGTGACTGTATGTATGTGCACACATGTGTACGTAGTGTAACTATCAGCCTATGTGTTTTTATTGTGTTCCTCATGAAATTACAAATCCTACATTCTTTCTTTCTTTTCTTTTTTGTTTTCTAGCTTCATTCTGACATTGACGCCGGTGATGGAAACATTAAATACATTCTCTCAGGAGAAGGAGCGGGAACCATTTTTGTGATTGATGACAAATCAGGGAACATTCATGCCACCAAGACATTGGACAGAGAGGAGAGAGCCCAGTACACACTGATGGCTCAGGCGGTGGACAGGGACACCAACAAACCACTGGGGCCACCTTCAGAATTCATTGATAAGGACCAGGACATTAATGACAACCCTCCAGAGTTTCTGCGTGAAATCTATCATACCAATGTGCCTGAGAGGTCCAATGTGGGTAGGTAAGTAATGGTCACCTATTCTCTTTCTATCTGGTATGTCTGCAGGTTGACAGGCTGGTGCCTGCCCTTCAACCCAGGAAGCAGAGCTTGTGTTCAATCATTATTGCACATTAATAAGGAAAAAATGCTTTGTTAGATTCTTAAAAATTAAATAGTTTTCTTTTCCTCGCACAAAATATCATGATTATGGCTTCTGCTCTTTCCACCCCTCCCAGTTACTCCACACATCCCCTGCCATCCAGATGCACCCTTTCTTTTCTGTCTCCATAGTAAACAATCAGACTCCTAAAAGATAATGAGAAAAGAATATATAAGATTAAAAAAAGAAAACCCTAACACATTGAACAGAAGAAACAAACAGAAAGGAAGGGCCTCCAAGGAAAAGTGCATAACAGATATAGAGACTCAGGTTTTCAAATGTTTATATTAGACTTGAGGCTCTAAAGTCGACTATCAACTTCCTATTAGCTAGGAAGTCTGGAAGGGGGAAAAATGAGATTCAGTTTAGCAAATCCTGACTTATGTTCAGCTGTGTGAAGTGACACCATTTAATATTTGCTCTTCCTCTGTAGAAGAGCAATAACAATTTCCAGTCTTCAAAGAGTAATGATTATATTCATCCAATCACTAGGGCATTGATGTCGAATAAGTAACAGCAATGATAATGTTTGCTGCTTTGGGCTTCACATTAATTGATGGCGAACACACCCCAGTGTGTTTAACCTCCCCATGATTAAACTTTGCAAAGCAGTCATTCCAGTTGGTCTTGGATAAATGAGAAACCGAAGCAGAAACAGATGAACGAATTTGTGTTACTAAATTCACCCACAATGCATATAAGGCTGCCATCAGCTGATTTCAAATATGCTTAAAGACATCTGCTTTGCTTGAAGATGGAACTCTAACACATGCCTCTTGGTATCATTTCTGCTTGAATTTCTAGAATGTGGTCTTTTGAGTAAATCTGATTCATTGGCCCCAAGTGAATCTAAAAGCCATCAGGGATAGATTGTTCATTTTACCATTTAGAGAAAAACCAAGCACCGATTATAAAGATTAGCTTACTCAAGACAGTCAGCTGTGACTTTAGGGCTCTGAGAGACTCCAGTCTGTGTGTGGAGCCTCCTGTGACACAACTGCCATTGCCCTAAGATGTCTACTAAGATGATCTTTTTTTTTTTTTTTTAGATTTATTTTTTATTAGATGTTTTCTTCTCGTTTCCTCTCCAAAAATCCTCTATACCCTCCTCCTTCTCTATCTCTATCTATTTATCTATATGCATATATATATATATATGCATACCCCCCCACACACATATATATATATATATGTATATGTGACTACAACTCTTCCTGCTCCCCAACTCTCCTACTCCCACTTCCTGGCCCTGGCATTCCCCTATACTGGGGCCTAGAATCCTCGCAAGATCAAGGACCTCTCCTACTACTGATGGCCGATTAGGCCATCCTCTGCTACGTATGCCACTAGAGACACGAGCTCTGGGTAGTACTGGTTAGTTCATATTGTTGTTTCTCCTATAGGGCTGCAGACTCCTTCAGCTTCTTGGGTACTTTCTCTAGCTCCTTCATTGGGGACCCTGTGTTCCATCCAATAGATGACTGTGAGCATCCACTTCTGTATTTACCAGGCACTGACATAGCCTCACAGGAGACTGCTATATCAGGGTCCTGTCAGCAAAATCTTGTTGCAATAGTTTAGAATACCCAATATACAATTTTGCAGAAGTCATGAAACTCAAGAAGAAGGAAGACCAAAGTGTGGATACTTCGTTCCTTCTTCGAAGGGGGAACAAAATATCCATGGAAGGAGTTACAGAGACAGAGTTCAGAACTGAGACTGAAGGAAGGACCATTCAGAGACTGCCCCACCTGGGGATCTATCCCATAAGATCTTCTTTTACTGAGAAAAAGCCAGGCTGAGTCATTGTCTCCTTCCTTCCTTTTACTTATTCTTGTCTGGTCCCTTGACTACACTATCCTCAGATGTGAATTCTAATGAGAAGAAAGGATGGAAGAAGCAGAGGAAGCTAGTCATCCAAACTGATAACCCAGGTGGACTTTTGCTCCTTACAGGACACTTTGGAGACTATGGCAGTTCTCAGACTTTCTACTCTACATATGAAATTATTGTCTTTGTCATCAGAAAGCTGTGTGAACCAGTGCTCCTTTGTATCCCTTCCTAATTTATCATTTCGTCAACTATGAAATCAAGATAATAGTTACTAATGAGTTCTGGGTATATAGGTCAAATAGAAATATTTGATAACTCCTTCAATATTAGAATTTTTGTTTTAGAATTTTAAAAAAATTCTTAAAAAATAGAATTCCATTAAATTATAAAGATTTATAACTTTCTTAGCATTCCATGAAGTCTTTCTCTGGTATAACACCCATTTTCTAGAATAATCCCTACTTTGTAGGAAGACATTCACAAAAGACAGTGGGTATAGAAAATTGATTTTGAAAAAGAGTGAACATTGTCTTGCGTTTCTCATAGAAGTCACAGAAAACCCTCAGAAGTAAAGGATAGCTACCTGTAAGTTGTGTAAACAGGTTCTGTACCCTGCCAGGAGGACCTCCCTCCCACCATTCTGCCTAAATGTCAAAGGGGAAACTTGGGCTTTATTCTTGCTAGATGCCCCTGCATGACAGATTCCCAGCTGTGACAACAAACAACATGAAAAGGGGATTTTAAGATGTTATATTTCTCATCCCAAATCTTCCCAAAGTAAAACAGATGCCAAAATGTCCAGCAGAGAATGGAGGCACTTTACCTGGAATTTACCTCAGACAGTGCCTGACAGAGGCATCCTGGATAATTGCCTCTTCCCTCCTTCCCTCTCTGTTGAAGCTCAACATGGCATGTCTCAGATGCTTATTGTGACAGTAGAGCTTGTAAAGGAAAAAAAGTTCCTCCCATTCCTTAATCCCCTGATTTTCATGTCTTCTGACATAGGAATGTCTTAGATCGTATTGATCCCTCACTGATCGTTTCTGTGACGTGGATACAGACCCTACCTACAGAGAGGGAAACATGTAATTTTCATGACATTGGGGAACAGCATTCTATAGAATATTTATAGCCACAAATTAATTAAAATTTAGTATCAGAAGTAATTTTCTTGCATGCAAAGCAACAGTGAAATGATTTGTTCATTGTCACAGATGGGAAAGTGCCCTCTCTCCTTTCATGAAAAGCCATTCTTCATTAATTACCATTTATTGCACTCTCAGGAGAGATTTTTATTTGATTATGTGATATACTAAACAGTGAATTCACATGGTTCTAGGAGTATTTGACAAGAATGTTCATATTATTTTAAATAGCAAACCAACCAGGAAGAACTGTGAAAGTAGAAAGTTTCCTTTTAAACCTTAGTTTGACCTTGCTGATAAAAAAGAAATAGAAGAAGGAAACTAGAGAGGGAAGATTGGCAGGGAGAGGAGTGGTCTGCACTTGAACTATAGGACAATAAGATCATGTAGAGTCATTGTGAGCTTCCTTACAGGTCTTCATTTTAAATGAAATTCTGTAAACAGCAATGAAATTTGCAAAGTTTATTGGATGTTGCTAATTGCTCCCCCTGACCCCCCTTTATTCAGGAACATCAGTTATCCAAGTGACAGCCTCTGATGCAGATAATCCCACCTATGGAAAAAGTGCCAAGTTAGTGTATAGCATCCTTGAAGGACAACCCTACTTCTCAGTGGAGGCCCAAACAGGTATGGTCGATTACATCATCTTTGTAAGTCACGACTTATTTTAAACAAGGAGTCTATGCCTCGTCATTTAACTCTTTGGCTTTAAAATTCCTTAAATTAAAATGGAACTAAAGGGCCACTTGGCAGTTAGTACGAGATGGCCTATGTATGTTCTGTGCATATGGATGAATGGAATAATACACATTTATTAGTGTCTAAGATGATAATTACAAATATTTAAAATTAAATTTATGAATTGGAAATGCCTTGACTTGTGGATCCATATTAAAAGGATCGAAGGTTGTTACAAAGTAGTGTTAGCCTTTAAAACATCCTTGGAAGACCACTGGGTAAACTAAGAAGTGTCAGGAGTAACTGTAAATGTTCACCCTACTAGAAGATCCAGCACATTCCCAATCTCCTGCTGTGAGCATAGGTTCCCAAAGGATGCTGTAAGATAAAGAGCAGACCAGTAAAGTGAGTCAGTATACAACAGAAACTAAAACAATGTTTCGCTTCATTTACACTAATTTGATTGTCAACAAGAGTGAACACTACAGTCCTATAACATTGTTCTTCTGCAGCAGTATTACACTTTTCCTTCCTACTTAATATGTTCTGTACTCTTGAAAGGTTTTCATACAATTTGCAACTTTTACATGAATTCCTAATTTATTATTTTTTATTTGCTTTCTTAACTCTTACCTAATACATATTAATTCATTTTTCATATTCTTACTTCAAACAACAGCTTGTGGAGTTATTGTCTATGGTTTCATGGAGATCTTTGCTTTTAGTCTTTGGGTAAACTAAGGATAAATGTGGGATTTCATCTAGACTACTTAAAATAGTAAAAACTCTAGTCTTCTTTTTTTCTCTCAGGGAACCAAGGCTAGTGACTAACAGTTGGAACCCATGAAACTAACCAATAAGGAACATGATGTCTCATAAGTCCTAGGATGTTGCAAAGAAACACCTCAACACTGGGCTCAGTGATGCTGCGTAACATAGCCCAGCACTTCTTCCTTGCTCTTTGTATTTACACTATAAATACTGCTTTATTCACTGAGTGTAAAAGCTTCCATAAGATCCCTAGAGATGTAAGTAAGCATATTTTTATGAACATCATGTTTAAATATACAGAGGTCATGAATATTTCAATCCTGAATTTATCCTGTTTTTCAGTAATTCAGGACATGTGATTGTCCACTGAATCTTTGCACAAATTTTGTTCATCTTTCTAACTCCTCTGTTCACTCACTCAAAAAATTAATAGTACCTATTTAATGTGTTCAAAAAAGTTTATGCCTCCTCTGTAAACCTAATATGAGCTGAAGAGATGTTTCTTTTCTTTTTTTTAAAAAAAAAAAGATTTATTTAGTTTTTATTTTTATGAGTACACTGCAGCTGTCTTCAGATACACACTAGACGAGTGCATCGGATCCCACTACAGATGATTGTGAGCCACCATGTGGTTGCTGGGAATTGAACCCAGGACCTCCGGCAGAACAGTCAGTGCTCTTAACTGCTGAGCCATCTCTCCAACCCCATAGTGATGTTTCTACTAGTTTATGTAGGACTTGATTTCTGAAGCTTTTTGCTAGAAGTCCTGAAGTATAGATTCAGATATGACTTATCATACAATAGGCTCTTGTCATTCCAGTCTTCAGGATTCTTGTGTCTGAGAGGAAAGACATTGTTACTTGCATGCAGAGTGAAAAAAAAACTAATATGTTGTAAGTAATTTTTATTATTTGCTTGATAATACACAGGTGTTATCTTCAACACTTTCTGCTATGTTTGCCATGTTAAAATGACTTGTCTTTGAGCAGGCTATATTTTATGTATCTTTAGGTTCCCAGGATGTAACATATTTTTTTAAATCTTGTCATAAATGAATATTTGTGATTTTTAAATTTTCGTTTGATAGGAATCATCAGGACAGCCCTTCCCAATATGGACAGAGAAGCCAAGGAGGAGTACCATGTGGTGATCCAGGCTAAGGACATGGGTGGACACATGGGTGGACTCTCAGGGACAACCAGAGTGACGATCACTCTGACTGATGTCAACGACAACTCAGCAAAGTTTCCAAAGAGTAAAGAGTCGAAGCTGGTCTTTGATAATGACCACTGCTCAGCGAGAGCCTCATCTTTTCTTTCACTCCTAATTTACCCAGCTTTCAAAAGGAAGAGTCTGGAAATCCAAGAATCATTTTCGTGATTCTTGCAAAAAACTAGAACAAGATAGCAAAGACTTAAAAACACACCGAGGAAAGTTAAACAGTATAGAGATCATGAGAAGTAAGGAAGTCATTAAAACTGTGTAACTCTGGAGACCAGAATATCTGAGTCTTGAGATATTTTACTTATTAGGTATTAATCATAAAAGGCAGTCATCAATTAACGTTCTCCTGTCTCAGTGTTCTTCACTGATGCTAACAGAACCGTGATCTGATGCTTATCATTCCATAAAAAAACTCCCCCACATCTTGATGATTGTAAGTAACAATCACTTATTAGTTTCTTGACTTTAATTTGTACAGAGCATAGGAGAAATAGCTACTCTGTTGTCACTCCAGCATCAGCAGGGCAGTTCTCCTGTGGCAGAAAAACCCACTTCTAAGATTCCTTATAAGCCTGGCAAATTGAGATTAGCTTGTGCTTCCTCTCCACATGGGCCTTTCTGTGGCTGAGTTCTGATCATGAGAACTCCGTGACCATTTTTTGAGCTGATACCAGAAGCCATGGGACTTCTTTCCCTGTAGCCTTAAGGCTGCCAGCATAGCAGTAAAGCTCAGCCAGACCTCACAGTTCTATGAGAGGACCATAAAGTAACATTGGAGGGGCCTGTGGGATACGAGCTATACTAGTATCCTTGTAGAAGATGATACCCTAGCATTTAACCTAAATACAATCTTTGTTCAGATTAATCCAGCTAGTGCTAATTTTTATATCATTTGAAAAAAAAAAACCGGCAATAATTGTTCAGCCATTGTTATTTTGAATACTGTACAATATTTATGAAGTTACTGAGGGAAAATATTATTTGGCAGTTGAGGGTATATAATTCTTTTGCAGAAATCCATGGTTAGGTTCTTAGCAACAATATTATTGGCTCTGAACAGCTGAAATTCGGGCCAGGAGGACCTGTAGCCTTCTTATGGTCTCCGTTGTATCTGCATTCCTAGTCACAGAGCCACATAGACACAGGCATATGCATACCTAAAAGTAAGATACATCATTAAAATGTTTAGGTTTACTATTTTAATTATGTGTTTATGAGTGTGTCTATATGTGGTTGTTTCCTATCTGTAGGGACCCACAGAGGCCAGGACTGTCAGATTTCCCTGCAGCTGTAATTATGTGTGACTGTGAGCTGACTTGGGTGGGAATAACCAAACTCTGGTCAGCAGGAAGAGAAACATACGGTCTTAGTTCTGAGCCATCACTCTAGCACCAAACAAAACAACTCTTTGGAGACAGTGGTATTGAAATATTGAAATTAATGATAGCTGCTAATTTTAATATCTGGTCACTAATGTTATAAATATCTAAAAAGAGCCTATGTTTTATAGATATAATTGGCTCCTAGGGAAAGGACATTGAGGGGACTAAGGAATTTCTGGAATCATATTTTAGTGTGTATGTGCAAAGGGCAGTCCAGAGTTATAACACAAAAATAATGACTCTGAGCTTTCCAGTAATGACAAAAACATCCATGGCTCCAGTTACAGAGAGTCTGACACACTTTCTGGTCTCTGCAGACACCCACATACACATAGTGTACACTCAAAGACAGACAGACAGACAGACAGACACATAGCGTACACTCAAAGACAGACAGACAGACAGACAGACACACACACACACACACAATATAAAAAATAATAAACCCAAAGGAAGTCAGTTAAGTATACCAATTAAGGAGGCACTATGGTTATTCAAAGTTACCCAAGATAACAATCTACCAAATGAAGATATCATGGTAGAGGATCATGAGACACATATTAGTTCTTGAGGACTCCAAAAGAGATGGGTCAACCATGCTATTCCTTGTCAGATGGAAAGGTATGCATCTTTGATAATATTGAGGCACATACAACATAGTCAAAGCTGCCTATTCCATTTGCACAATGTACAATTGTTCCATATGCCAGAAAAGTAGGCAGACAGACTTATTCATGGATGTCCACTAATGCCCTTTTTTATATAGAGTGGTATAGAAATTTTATATTTCAGTTTTAATATTTCACAGTCATGGGCTTGAATGAGATTTGGAGAAAATTACATTGCAACAGATCTTCTGAACATTGTTATACATTGTTCATTTCTACAGAAAGTCACACTCACTGTGCCTTGCCTGTGAATACAATACAAGATTAGGTAGAAAATGGGTACAGTATAATCACGAAAAGAATGCAGCACTGCAGCATATAATAGCTGCAGTAGAGGAAAGGAAGAGTCTAGGGGAGTCCCCTAATGCCAGTGGGCTGAGCACTGCAGGAGAGGGTTCCTCCGCCCACGCATAGTGTGTCTTAGACAGGTTGCTTTTCAAATGTGTCAAATGATGGTGCTACAGCTCATTCCTTTACTGAAAACTGTCTAGTGCTTTCCCTAAATGGAACTCAACATCTTGACTATTTTCAGCAATGCCGTTTACATGCCTCCGTCCTACTGTTATTCTCCCGTAATAGAAGTCCCACTGTACATTTTCAGAATCTTCAGAATTTGCAGCCTCACCTGAGGCTTTCTGACATTTGTTGTTCCTTGTTCTGTGACACTTATTGCCCACATATTCATACACTTGTCTTGCTCATTTCCTTCACTGGAGTTCAGATTTCTTCCAACGAAAGTTTTCTGTCTCTACCTTGTCCAAAATAAATCCCGATTTCCTTCTCATCTACACATACTTAACCATGATAGGTGTCCACTCACATACATTGTCATAGAAAAACATATCATACCCCATGTTCACACTAACTCGTATAGAGCATAATCACATACATAACTACACACTCATTTGTGTAGCTTAAACGCTTACACACACACACACCCTACTTCCCTTTATCCCTTACCATACAATACTACTTAGCCTATAACATCATAGTGTATCTAGATATGTTTTGTTTTCTCTTTTTTTTAAATGTCATGTTGAGAATGATAACTCTTCCTTTACTTAGCTTCAGAGCTAAAAGAGTAATATATCATCATTTGCATTCATGAGAAATAAATACTGTAAACATAAATATAAATATGTACGTGTGGCACCATTCTTTATTTCTGAAAAATATAAACATAAAGGGAGTTGACTGTCTAAAAGCTTCCAGAGCATTCCATGCTTTACCTAGTACAAAGGATGAAGAGTAAGATGAGAGAAATATCTCTTTGCTCAAGAAAGATTCTTGAAAGATTTGTATTTGTCTCTAAAATAAATATGAAGTGATGAAACCTTTTTAAGCAGGGGGTAAATTTACTCTTCTGTGGCTGCTTTTCTTTGAGCAATTAGTTCAAGGAATCTTTGGCATTAGTTTGTGGGACACCCTGAAAAGGAAGCCTCAGGTGTTCCAGCATGTGGACTCTTGCATAGGACCTTGTCACTGTTTTCCTTTCTCTCGTGTTGTGGGTGACCTCATCATATTACCAGGACCCCAATGTTGTTTTGTCATCCTGGAAGGAACACATTGCTCCTGCATGCTGGCCATCTGGGATCCTCTTCCCATCCATCCACTTCACTTCTGCGTCTACCAATAAAAAGTTCGATTTTAAACCCTTTGAGAAATTTGCTGGGATTCAATGAAATCTGAAGTCTTACAGCTGCCAAATAAAAAGTAAAATAAAAGTAGATGTCTTTTTCTTTCAGGCGTGTACCAGATGTCTGTTTCAGAAGCAGCTGTCCCTGTGGGAGGAAGTAGGAAGGGTGAAGGCTGAAGACCCAGACATTGGAGAAAATGGCTTAGTCACATACAATATCATTGATGGAGCCGGCATAGAACTGTTTGAAATCACAACAGACTATGAAACACTATGTTGCTGCTGCTGCTGCTGCTGCTGCTGCTGCTGCCGCCGCTGCTGCCTAGAGCTCCTCATTTAGCCCCCTGAGACAAGCCTGTGGTTAGTTGTTGTTAGCCTTGCTACACAGACAGGAAACCATAGCTAGGAATTAGACACTGCCTGAGGTTTGAGAGCTTGCTGTTAGCACAATACCAATTCCGAAACAGGCCTTCCTCACTCTCAGGGAAGCTTCTTACCCGCCAGGCTTTCCTGCCCTTAGGCCTTGTGTCAGTGGAACTCTTCCGGGTCACAGTAATTCTCTGTTAATAAAAGTTTCCCACCATGTGGGCATTCAAAGTTAGGGCAGGAAGGGGATGCCTTTGGTTTCATCAGTGGTGGTGTGAAAGACCCACAACGTGAGGACTCCCCCACGTTCTGACTCAAGAGAGGCGACACCCCAAAATCACCCACAAGAAACGGTCTTGCTGAAAATTGCAAGAGGATTTTTATTCAAGAGCGCTCTCGGGCCCATGGTCATACACCAAGCAGGGGTAGAGGACCA
Source organism: Mus musculus (assembly GCF_000001635.26). Classification (NCBI taxonomy): domain Eukaryota; kingdom Metazoa; phylum Chordata; class Mammalia; order Rodentia; family Muridae; genus Mus; species Mus musculus. The sequence goes on from NC_000074.6 coordinate 20,152,174, forward strand.
TGGCGCCCCGAGTAGCTGGATTAGGGGGTATTTAAAGGAAGAAACCACGACTTAAGGATGTGGGAAGGGCGTTGTTGGAAAATACCAAAAATACCAGTTAAGAGTCACAAGGTACCATGGAAGGAGTTACAGAAACAAAGTATGGAGCTGAGATGAAAGGATGGACCATGTAGAGACTGCCATATCCAGGGATCCACCCCATAATCAGCTTCCAAATGCTGACACCATTGCATACACTAGCAAGATTTTACTGAAAGGACCCAGATGTAGCTGTCTCTTGTGAGACTATGCCGGGGCCTAGCAAACACAGAAGTGGATGCTCACAGTCAGCTAATGGATGGATCACAGGGCTCCCAATGGAGGAGCTAGAGAAAGTACCCAAGGAGCTAAAGGGATCTTCAACCCTATAGGTGGAACAACATTATGAACTAACCAGTACCCCTGAGCTCTTGACTCTAGCTGCATATGTATCAAAAGATGGCCTAGTCGGCCATCACTGGAAAGAGAGGCCCATTGGACACGCAGACTTTGTGTGCCCCGGTACAGGGGAACGCCAGGGCCAAAGGGGGGGAGTGGGTGGGTAGGGGAGTGGGGGTGGGTGGGTAAGGGGGACTTTTGGTATAGCATTGGAAATGTAAATGAGCTAAATACCTAATAAAAAATGGAAAAAAAAAAAAAAAAAAGAGTCACAAGGTAGTACAAAGTCACAGGCGTCACTAGGAATACCTGGTAATTGTTAACTCTCAAGACAGTTTCTAAGAGCCCCTAAGGATAGTACATTTGCATTGCAGGTTCCAGCAATGGTCAGGGTGGGTCAGGGTGACTTTCTTTGAATGTACACTCCTTGAACCCAGGAAGCTTGTGGGTGGAGGAATGTCTCTATCTGTTTTATGATTAGCATACCTTGGAGCACTGAGTTTACTACTCTTTCAGGTGCTGGGCATAAAGGCATGGGAGCTCCACCTTCTGGGGTCTGCCCATGCTTTTCCAGTTCCTGCATTCAGATCTTAATCTTGTTTGCAGAGCTCCCTTGATCTTCTCTCTGACCCCGCCTCCTCTGTACCAGCTTTAGGATTCACTAGCTCATCCCCTGGCTCCTCTTTCTTCTCCTAGCCAGGTGTGTCTCCCTGATGTGCTTGGCCTGGTGTGGAGCACAGGTGGAGTTCTCCCTCAGTGAGGTCTTGGAGTTGAGCAAGCATGGGAATGAGGGGTGGGACACTGAGGGAGGATCTTAAGGGTCCCCAGGGACTGTATGCCCCACAGAGTCTCCAGGAGTGAGTCCCATGCCCCACTCTGCCTACGTGCACTCAGGAGTGGGGCTCCCAGCATTCCTCCCAGCCCCTCTTAGCCCACTGCTGCCTTGCCTGGGAGCCAAGTGATCAGCTGTATCTTGTATGACCATCATTACTACTAGCTTGTCTTACCCGCCTTGGTCTTGTCTCCCCTTCCCTTCCCTTCCCCTCCCCTCCCCTCCCCTCCCCTCCTCTCCTCCCCTCTTTCCATCCCTTCCTTCCATCTTCCTCCTCCTCCTCCTCCTCCTCCTCCTCCTCCTCCTCCACTTTCTCCTCCTCCTTTCCCCCCAAATAGCCCAGCAGGCTGGGCACAAACTCATGATCTTACTGCCTCAGTCTCTCAGATACTGACTTCACAGGGTTTACACTAGTCATGCCTGGCTCTTGATGCCCTTTTGTTTTGTCTTGTTTTTGCCAGTGTGGGCTGACTACTTGGTACTCCTGCCTGAGCTTAGTGTCGCTGAAGAACAGGGAGCAGATCTCCTTCGGAGAAGTTGCCTGGTGGCAGCAAACCTCCCCATAGTCTCTCTGCAGTCAGATTTGGCTGCTCCAAAATTTTCCTTTTCTTCATATGATGCTTCTGATAAACAGAAGCTATTCTGAGGCTCCTAGTACAAGTCCTACTGTGTGACTCTGTGTCCTAGGCTTTATAACTTCTCTCAGATAGGATGGCCTTGAGAGTGTGGGTTAGATCTAATCTATTACAGCACCAAGTATTGCTTCATGTACTTGTGCCTAGCTCCAACTAAGCTCCTTCCTGGATATGTCTGCCTGGCCTTGCTAAACACAGTAGATCAGCCCAGGATAGCCATACATGCTTCCTGCCTCTGAGCCTTTGCCCAAGCTGTCCTTTGCTTCTGGGATGATTTTCCTTCCTCACTGTGCCAGCCAAGGCCTCCCAACCCTTTAATGCTCAGCCCAAATGCAACACCTTTCACCTAGTCTATCTGATTCCCATTCCCATTGGAAAGTCCTCTCCTAGCCCCTCGCCCCCCCCCTCAACTCTAGTCCTCATCTGTCCAGTGGCAAAGCCTGCCCCCAGAGCTCTGTGATGGTTCCTCTTCACTGGCAACTTGACTAGATTTGGAGTCACCTAGAAGACAAACCTCTGGATGTGACTGTGAGAGGGTTTCCAGAGAGCTCTCACTAAGGAGAAAGGCCCATCTTATATACGGGCAGCACCAGCTTATGGGCTGGCATCCCAGACTGAATAAAAACAAAAACAAAAACAAAACAAAACAAAACAAAACAAACAAGGAAGGAGAGAGCCTTTATTGGAGTTTCTGGAGTTCTCAGAGAGCTGTCACTCATCGAGTTGCCTGTGAGATCTGGACTCAGTCACTCCAAAAGTAGATGGAGGTAGCCTGGGCCACCAGGGGGAAGATCCTGCAGTTAAGGAAGCCCTGGGCCTGCTGCTCTCATCCACTGAGCTCTTCTGCCCTGGAGAAGCCCACTTGTTGGAGGTTGACATTGGGTGTCATATTTCTTTCCCCTTTTTGTTTCTTTTTGGCACGGGGTCTTGCACTAAGCCTGGAGCTCACTGATTGGGCTTGATTATCTGAGCAGTGTGAGCCTCAAGGATCCATCTATGTCCACCTCCGAGTTGGGATTATGTGGGTGCTGGGATCTGAGCTCACGTCCTTAGACTTGCATAGCAAGCACCTTATTGATGGAGCCATCTCCCTGTCCCAGACTCCTTTACATTCAGCCTAATATGTTACCTTGTTAAGAACATAACAGCTTTGGGCTGAAGAGATGGCTCAGTGGTTAAGAGCAGTGACTGCTCTTGCAGAGGTCCTGAGTTCAATACCCAGCAAACCACATGGTGGCTCACAACCATCTGCAATAAAATCTGATTGATGCCCTCTTCTGGTGTCTCTGAAGAGAGTGACAGACAGTATACTCCTATACATAAAATAAACAAATAAATAAATCTTTAATATATATATATATAAATAAATATATATAACAGGTTAATTGAACTGGAAGTCATATATGAAGCTCATCCTTTTATCATAGTATAGGATTCAATGTGTATGTGTGTGTGTGTGTGTGTGTGTGTGTGTGTGTGTGTGTACTCACTGATCCTCAGTACTTAAAGAATACTGGCATCACCTCCTGAAGAATCCCAACCCCTCCCCCAGCCCCTGGTGGTAATCTTTCTTCTGTCACATGGGTTTTCACACAAATGGTCTCATGTTTATGACGTGGCCTTTTGTGACTGGTTTCTTTCACACTGCACAATGTTTTCAAGGGCTATGGTGATGTAGCATGCATCAGTACCCTACAGAGCATGGTCACTGTATGGGTCTACCCTAGTTGGTTGGTCCATCCATAGCTGATGGATATCTGGGTCCTGTCCTCCCTTTCACCATCATGAGTAAGGCTGCTCTGAACATGGCTGTGCAGTGTTTTTTGTGTGAACATTTTAAATTCTTCCAGCACTGCAGATCTAACAGTGGATTTACGGAATCACCGAACTCGCAACTCCATTTTGAATCTTTATAGGCTTCATCAAACTATTTTCCCAAGCAGAGGCTATGATATTTCAGGATGGTGTTTCTCTGTTTCTTCAGGAATGCAGGCTGTTATCTTTTTTATTGGACTGTTCCTGGTGGGCTCGAAATCTCATCTCATTTTGGTTTTGATTTGCATCTCACCAGGGACTTTTCATATGTATATGAATATGCATAGCTTCTCTGGGAAAATAGCAACTCAAATCATCTGCCTTTTAAAGTTTTAATTGGGTTGTTTGCCCTCTCATTGCTGGGTGTTAAAGAGTTTGCAGGGACTGAGAAGGTAGCTCAGTGGATGAGTATTTGTCTAGCATGGGAGAAGCCTTTATTCAATTTCTAGCACTGGGTGGCATTGGCATCGGCGGCTTCTTTCTTTCTTTCTTTCTTTCTTTCTTTCTTTCTTTCTTTCTTTCTTTCTTTCTTTCTTCTTCCTCCTCCTCCTCCTCCTCCTCCTTTTCTTCCTCCTCCTCCTTTTCCTTCTCCTCTCCTTGTCCTCCTTCCTCCTCTTCCTCCTCCTCTTCCTCCTCTTCTTCCTCTTCCTCTTCCTCCTCCTCCTCCTCCTCCTTCTTCTAAAGTGTCCTGGGTGTTAGCCTGTCATGAAATTCATTAAATATGTAATTATAAATGTTTTCAACTAAACCCCAAGCCTTTTAATTGTATTGGTAGTATCTCTTGAAATACAAATGCTTTTAGTTTTAAGGAAGTCCAGATTATCTATTTTTGCTGTATTTTGATATTAAGGGGGAAAAGAAATATTTTTCTTCCCATTTTAGGTCCTATAACAGCCTATATGGGCTGAGATCCTATAACAGCGACAGGAAGATAAAGATGAATGCTCATTTGCCGTAAGTTTCACATTGTGACAGACACGAAGAACCAACGGCGGAGGGAAACCTCAGTATTTTAGGGTGACATTTGCCAGAGTGTGGATAGTTGTAGGAGCTGTGGTGGACAATGGAGATGTAAGCCAAGGGTCATTAACTGAGGGAGTCTTGCCAGGCCTGTGCGTTCAGATTCCTTTCTGAGTCTCTCCTGAAATAATGGCCCTCCTTTGCTCTTCATATAAGGAGAATACTTCCTTTTGTTTATTTTAAGATAGAATGTCCCTATGTAGCCCAAGTTGACCTTAGCTCTTGATCCTTTTGCCTCTACCTCCCTAGTGTTGGGATTATAGTCTTGCACCAGCAGACTGCACGCAGAAGGGGAGGCCTTGCTAATGGTCTTATGACCTACTTTAGGGAGAGGCCTGGAGAGACCCTCTGCTTATCTCTCAATCGCCAAAGGTCCATGTTTTGAACTACAGCATCCATTGGAAGGAGCCACAGTCCCAGGAAATGAAGGAAAGCTGTGATTGTGGTCTGTTCTCAGTGTGAATCGCCCAGGCTGCCATGAACCACTGGTTCAGAGCTGGAGCTGACCTTGTGGGACTGAACCTGTATCTTGCCCTAGATCCCTGGTTACCATCAGAACTTGCTTGAATTGTTGGGTGTGAAGTTGGTGCTGCAGTCTGAAAAAAGGTAGAAATAAAACCAGTCAGCCTCCTTCGGGGCAGCCCAGCACCTTGAATTC